>NW_026067927.1:3550127-3633036 GCF_014885135.2 Alexandromys fortis | reverse complement strand
TTTTTGATTTTCGAGACAGGGTTTCTCCGTAGCTTTTTGGTTCCTGTCCTGGAACTAGCTCTTCTAGACCAGGCTGGCCTCGAACTCACAGAGATCTGCCTGCCTCTGCCTCCCGAGTGCTAGGATTAAAGGCGTGCGCCACCACTGCCCGGCTTATTTTTGGCTTTTTGATTTAACTATTGTTTAGTTTACTTTTGTATGTGATGTGTTTGATATGTATGTGTGTGCACGTATTTGTGTATGTGTATGTGTTGATTTATACGCCACATTGCATGTTAAAAGGCAACTTTGTTGGTCCTTCTACCTTTTATTTGATTCTAAGATTTATTTTAGATTTGTGTGTATGTGTGTATAGTTATGTATGTATGTGTACCATGTGTGTGCAGGTGCATGAGGAAGCCAGAAGAGGGGGTATGAGATCCCCTGGTGCTCGTGTTATAACAATCGTGAGCCTGTGCTGTGCCTGGAACTGAACTCATCCTGTGGGAAAGCAGCAGCAGCTCTATTAACTGCTGAGCCTAACTGCTGAGCCGTCTCTCCTGACCTTGACTTCCGTATTGTTGGCTATGTGGTCGGTCTCTAGTTGTTTACTACTGCATTTATCTAGCTTGCTGGCCCACAGCTCCTGGGGATTTTCCTGTCTCTGCTTCCTATATCCAGGAAGGAGCATTGGGATTGTAGGCGTGAACTACAGTGTCCTGCGTTTATGGGGGTTCTGGAGCTTCAAACTTTAATTTTCATGCTTACTTGACAAACATTTTATCCATTGAACCATCTTTCATCTTTCAGCCCCTATTATTATTATTATTGCATTCCCAGTGTTTTAAGTATAAAGTAGAAGACAGGTTATAGTATTTAGTCCATCTTCTCCAGAGATGAAAGCCTTTCACTGACTGGATCTCATATTGGAATGTGAAGTTTGTGATTTCCTCTTAAGTGAAAGATGCTATTCTACATAAAATGTTCAGTATTTTCACTACTCAGTGTCACAGCAGCTCTGAGTTAGGCTTCCCTGGTGCCTCATTCTAGTCTGCCTTAGAGCTTAGTGCTTAATCTCGGCATGGTGGCTCACTCCTTTGATCCCAGTACTCAGGAGGCAGAGGCAGGCGGATCTGAGAGTTGGAGACCAGCTTGTTCTACAGAATGAGTTCCAGGACAGCCAGGGCTACACAGAGAAACCCTGTCTCAAAACAGCAAAGAGGGGAGGGGAATACCTAGTGCTTAGCTTCTCCTATGGCAGTAACTATGTCCTACTTCTCCTTACGTTGTTGTGTGCCACATTTGTTACGTTAGTGTCTTGAGAAGATCTTCCATTAGGAAAAAGCCGGCTTGCACGGAGAGTGGTGGGCTTTATTCCAGAGGAGCGGTTGCTTTGCATTGTAGCTAAATACACGAAAAATGAGACTCACACATGGGATTGTTTTTATTCTGAGAGTTAAGTGTGAAGTAGAGTGCTGAACACCAGCTAAAGGGCAAATATTCCGTTAGTTTTCCTTTTTCCTTGAGTGTAAGGAGATGAATTAGATGTATATAAGAGGAGATTGCGACCTTGTGCTGCTGAAAGATTCTGTGTGCATATATAAATACATTAAATATTTGACATATAATCGCACGTTTCTTTGCCTCAAAATTTATTACAAACTGCCCTGTATAATCTATATCTTAAATATAGATTAAAATGCTTATGCTGTAATCTCATTTTGATTCATTAGATCTCTTGCTACTGTAGTATATTATAAGCTTAGATGTTAGAAGATTGGTGTTACTTCCCCACTGATTGGTTAGTCCAGTAATAGGTATTAGCAGGGTTCTTTGTTAAGTAATTGTCATTCTCTAAAGAAGTTTTATAATAAGGAAAAGTTGGCCTGATCTAAATTACTATTGCTTGGTCTTCTGGCCAGAGAGTAGTCTTTTCAGCAGTTTAGTTGGGCTATCTCTGCAAGTAACTTGCTCTTAGATCCACTGTGTGTTTTTCTTAAAAAAAAAAAAAAAAAAGAATCTAGGTTTGTGTGTGTGTGTGCGCGCGCGCGCGGACGTACACACATGCTCGCTCAGGCCCTCATTCTTGTCTTTGCATGAACATGAATGGTACAAGAGTGTTCTGGGTATCATCTGTTGCTTTCTTGTCTATTCCTTTGAGGCAGAGTCTCTCTGAACCTGGGACTTTAGGTGTTTGCAGATTGGTTGCAAACCAGCAAATCTCAGCTAGCCCTTTTGTCTCCACCCTGTCAGAGCTTGAATCATACAGCATAAGTATGATATATGAGTATGAGTATGCCTGATTCATGAAGCTTGTTACTTGAAAGATGGGATCCAAACTGTGGTCCTGATGACCGCACAAATGCTCCCAGCCACTGAGTCATCTCCCTCTATCTCCTTGATGTTTTGAAGCATAGGAAGACTAACATGGTATTTGGAAAGCAGTCAACTGACAAAAGAAAATGGGTTGGCTTATTTTTGTTACCTTAACTAAAGCCTTATAAGACAGAATTCTGATTCCCTGAGTATATTTATTTCTTTTCTTTTTTTTCTTTCCTTTCTTTTTTTTTGTGTGTGTGTGGGGGGGCATTTTGAGACAAGGTTTCTCCGAAGTTTTGGAGCCTGCCCTGGAACTAGCTCTTATAGACCAGGCTGGCCTCGAACTCACAGAGATCCACCGGCCTCTGCCTCCTGAGTGCTGAGATTAAAGGCGTGGGCCACCACTGCCTGGCTCCTTGAGTATATTTCTACATGCAGGGTTTAATTTTAGAAGGGTGTGATTGGTCAGCCAGTTGTAAACTTAGTCTGCCATCACTTAATTCCATAGGAAAATAAATCTCATTAACTTGCATCATGGCACTAGTTAAACAGACTAATTTTTTGGTTCTAGGATAGCAATTACTTTGTAAGTTGTGTATTTTAGAACTTGCAGAATATGCTATTTAAGACACCACCTATTTTGTCTCCCCAGCCTGGAAATTAAATATATCTCCAGTAGAAACACAGTAGTGCAGTGTGTAACAGTTACCCTGCCTTGAAACATCTTTGTTTTTTGGCTGTTAAACAAATTTGTAAGGCATGGCTGTTTTTGGAGATAGAAGTCTCACTATATAACAAACCAGGCTGGCCTCAAATATTTCAATCCTCTATTTTTTTAGAAGATTAAACAAAGTGATTTTGGTTTTCTACAAAATCCATATTGAAGAACATTGAATATTTCTTTTAAAAATAATGTTGGGGGGAGGGGAAGATGAGAGGGGGAGGGGGAGAGGAGAGGGGGAGGGGGAGAAGAGTGGGGGGAGGGGGAGGGAAATGGGAGGCTGGGAGGAGGCGAAAACTTTTTTTTTCTTATTCTCAATTAAAAAAAAAATAATGTTGGGCTGAGTCTGTAGTTCAGTGGTGGTGCATAGCTTGTAAGATGTTCTAGATTTAATCCGCACTGGGAAAAATATTTAATTTCATAGTTTAACTTCAATTACCTTGAAAAACAAAAGCTGAGTAAGTAAAGGAAAGTTGACCATATTTAATCAGTCAGTCTCTTTTTCCTTGAGATAGGATCTCACTGGATAGCCTTGACTGTCCTAGAATAATTCATCATGTAGACAAGGCTAACCTGGAACTCACAGAGATTCTTCTGCCTTCTGAGTACACACTGACATTAAAGGTGTGCTGTTTAGTATTCCTAAAACTAAATACAGAAGGCTCAACAAAATAAGCCCTTCCAGTAAATCCTCTGCATTCCTATGTTGATCTTGATAGTTAGGTCTCCATAATCCTGGGCTCTTGTCTGCTTGTATTTTACCTTTATTTTAGCAAGCAAAAGGGGGAAAGTATAACTTGTGGAAATTTGGCTAAAGAATAGGAATTAGAAGTCAGTGTAGTCTAAATCCCTAAATTCTGTAGTTCAGCAGAGGGTCAGGACAGTGTGGGTATGGACCACTTCCATACTGCAGAATCAATGGCTAGTGTGAAATCTGAAGAAAAAGGTCCATTTCTCAGTGCCAGCTTTTTATTTAAAAAAAAAAAACTTTAAATATTGTCAATTAATTGTGTGTGGAGGGGAGAGATAGGGAGAGAGACATATGTGAGTGTAAGGACGCAGATGCCATTGAACTTGTGTGGTGGTCAGGAGACAGCTCCAGGAGTTTTCTTTCCGTCTGAATTCCAGGAGTCAAGCTCAGGTTACCAGGCTTGCACATCAAGCTCTTCTACCCACTAAGCCATCTCACTGGGCTCAATACAAGTATTTTTAATCAGATGCAGTGGTTCTCAACCTTCCTAATGCTGCAGCCTTTTAATACAGTTCCTCAAGTTCTGGTAATCCCCCCCACCATAAAATTATTTTTGTTACCACTTTATAACTGTAATTTTGCTACTGTTAGGAACTATAATGTAAATATTTTTGGAGACAAGTTTGCCAAAGGGGAGATAACCCATAGGTTGAAAACCACAGAGTAAAAGGAAGCTAGCTAGCAAGAGTTATTTTTTTTAAATGTCTCAATTGTGTAACAAAGAAAGTTGTTTCAGTTTTGGTTTTGTGTTTCCTGTTGTTCAAAGTTGACTGATATTTGAGCAGAATTCCTTGAGACACTGAAACTGCAGTAAGTCCTTGAGTAATGGCCACTGTTGCCTACGTTAACACTGGACAGTATTTGGGAATATTCATCGAATGTAGTTTTTTCCCTGCTCAGATTCTTTAGCTCCCCCTAGTGGTTGGTTTATTCAGAAAATATTTATTATACACCTGACTTGCTCCACACTGTGCTGATAGGCAGTGGGTAACGAGCTGTTGGAATATTCAGCAGTGGTAAAGCATAGTTAATGGGTGCTATCTAGAGTTTTAAGTGTCTATGGTAGGGACTCTGGAAAGAAATATGCATCCACTACTCTAGAAGGACACGGGAAGCTTCTTAGAGGTGGGGATCTTCATTCTGATCTGAGCAGAGAAGTTCACGTGAGGTTCAAAGATAAAGCAAGGTAGAGGCAACAGCCTGCGCAAAGTTTGCAGAGAAGACGGGTTGTGAGATGTACAGAGTGGCTCTCGGTGCCCTATGTGGAGGGATTATTGTAATTAAGTTAGGAAGATGGGGAGGTGAGATAGTTGAGGGATCACACAAATGAAAATGGACTTTACTCTGATATAAGTGCTTTTCCACCACAAGGTAATTTCACCCACAGGAGTTATTTGTGGCAATGTCATTTAAAATTTTATTTTCATGCTGGTGTGTATGGGGCTGGTGGTGATGATAAATTGCATTTCAGGCCAACAGTAGTAACAGGCAAGTTTACCTTTTAGAAGAGCCATTAGATTGATAATGGGAAGAATGAATTGAAAGGAGGCTAGAATAGAAACGACCTATGGAATACTTGGAAAGTAGTCCATGTAAGATGGAGCCCTGGAAAAGAATTAGAAAGGAAGGGGCCCACCTCCCATATAAAGGAGAGAATGGATTGAGATGAGATTATTATGAGGTAAAAACAGAATTAGGTGACAAGTGGGATAGAAGGGTATAAAGAATGGAAAAGAATCAAGGTGCATGTCCAAGGCTTGAGCCTGGGAAACCATCCATCCATATGTGTCCTGAAGTACCTAATTGTGCCCTGTATTCTTCACGTTGGTGGTTTATTATATACCATATACCATATTATACAGTTTATGTGCAAGATTATTGACCTTAACTTCTTTTTGTGTACTTCATAAAGTCTAGTCCAGTGTTGGACAAATAGCAAAAGCTTACATCTGGAGAGAATTGGATCTGTGCACATTAAAGTTCCATGTTTTCTCGGTTTGGTGGAGCTCCTTTTCCATGTAAAGGTCATATTTGTTTATGACTAATTTCTTCCCATTCTTGAGTACACACAGTTTCTGTCACTACTGTGCCTTGCCCAGAGCTTGACACAATTCTTTTTGGTAACAGGAAACCTTTCAAATCATCTTGAAATGTGCCAGCGGTCTTTGTATGAGTTGTCTGGTTTTCCCACCCAGACTTTATGTGTCACCTGTGGTGAGTGTGACATGGAGATACGGACGTCAAGGCTCAGCGGAGTTCAGTGACTGACTCAGTGTCATCCCAGGTTCTCATCCTGGCAGAACCAAGGTTTGAACTTAAGTCTCCAGCTGTCAGAGTCCATGGTCTTTGTCATTGCCTGTGTCACTTTGATAAGAAGAGCACAGCAGAAGGCACTTGCTGTTGATTGGTTGGATTGAGTAGGTTATATTGAAAACTGTCTAAACTTAAGTGGCTTGCTTTGCAGTATTAAACCTGGAACTTATGATCTTCCTGTTTCAACCTCCCAGTGCTGGAATTACAGGTGTGAACTACCACACCCAACCTACATGGTTGTAGTTATTGACTGTAAGACGGTTTTAATCCTTGAGAGAGCTGAATGTTCTTTTGGAGAAGAAATATTCTGACTATTATACAGAGTATGTAGAATTTGGCTACTCATTCATTATTTTTTTAATGTGTGTCTGTGTACACACACTCACGTGGAGCCCAATTTTCGTTCCACCCTGTGGATTTTAGGAATTGAACTCAGGTCATCAGGCTTGGCAGCAGACACCTTTACTCTCTGAGGCATTTGACTAACCTGGATTTTGAGGTAAGTCTCACGTATCCTGGCCTGGCCTTGAGTTCTTGATCTTCTTGTATCTGCCTCAAGTGCTGGGATTACAGGCATATGTGCCACCAGGCCAGGCAAGTTCACTATCTGTCTTGTAGGATTAAAATACTGGACGTTTGCCTTGGAAAAGTAGCAAGGTAAGGGGGAGAGTAGGAGTTACCTTCCTATAATTGAAGCATTGTCCTGTTGAAAGATTCATCTTGATGGGTTAAATTTATGTGTGGAACTCATAGAATAGATTTTAGAGCAAGACTGTAAGGTTGAGAGGGAGTTGGCTGCCTGGAAAGGGTGTGCAGTGGCCCACCTTGAAGATTGAAAATAGGAATGGCTGCTTCTTTCCTTGGTGTGTGTGATGGATTCTGATGCCAGGTGAAGGCTGGAAGAACCGTTTCTGTGGTGAGTTATTCCCTAGGAAACAGGAGCAAGGGGGAAAGGAGTTAGCTAATACAGGGTGGGAAGGGGAGCCACAGCAAACAGTAGAAAGGGGGAAGCAGAGAGAAGCCAGGGCCCAGCATGACTCCCATTCCACCAGTGCCTGCTGGGACAGTCTCTGCTGGGGACATTTTGTAAGCTCTTGGCTCTTGTTTCCTAAGAGATTGCTCCGAAAAGCTTGAGGAAATTTGTGACGTCACATAGACAGGGCAGTCCTGCTATTGTCCTAAGCATCTGAGTGGAGGCTTTGAGTGCTGCTGCATCAGAAAAAGCTGCATTGTGGGCCAGGTGGGGGTCAAAGTTTCCCTCAGCTGACTCAGTTTTCTTTCTAGTAATTTTTACAATTCTCATTTTTGCATCGAACTAAGCCCCAACAGTAGGATTCAAGCTGAGATGATTTCTCCTGTTTTGAATGTTTGGGTTTTATTGCGCAGATTCCAATTTTTATCTTTACTAAACAAAAACATTGCATTCTCAGCACCCAGATTTGATATAGAAAAAAATGAAATGAACATGCCCTTCTTTCTCATGTCCCCCAATGCCAATGAATGAACCCAGCGGCTAGTACACTGAGCCGCATTCCCAGCTGCGGTGGTTTGAGAATGGTTTCCACAGACTCATATATTTTAACACTTGGTCCCCAGTTGGTCACTGTTTGGGAAGGATTAGGAGGTGGGTGACCAGGATTGAGCATTGAGGTTTTAAAAGCCCCTCTCCATTCCCAGTTAGCTCTCTTTCTGTCTTGTTCTTGTGGATCAAGATGTAAGTTCTCTAGCTGCTGCCTCAGCACCTTTGCTGCCTGCCTGTTGCCATGGTCCCTGTCCTAATGGCCATGCGCTCTCACCCTCAGGAGTCCTGTGTCCCAAATGAAAACCTTTTCTATCAGTTGTTTGATCATGGTGTTTTGGTTTTTTTTGTTTGTTTCACAACAATAGAATTGTAACTAAGATACCAGCCCTTAGTTTTTTGAAACAAGGTCTCACTGTGTAATACAAATTGACCTCTAGCCCATCTTTCTGCCTTTACCTTTGAGTGTTGAGATTACAGGTATTGGTCAGCATGTCCACCATGTCTTTGTTTTAACCGAGATTATGTGGTTTCTGGGGAGGAGTATGATGAAGTAGGTAAGGATGAGAAAAAAAATTTTTTTGTGACAGGTCCTTAGATAGCTCAGGCTGGCCTTAACTTGCTGTATATTCCAGGCTCATCTTAAACTCATGATCCTCCTGCCTCAGTCTTCTTGAGTATTGGGGTTACAATCATGTGCCACCACATACGTTAGAATATAAAAAGATGTCAGGCTTGGATCTGATTCTCAGCTCTATTGCGTGCTGTGTGTATACTTTGAACAAATGACAGAACTTGGGCTTCGACTTTTATCTATAAAGAGAGTATTTCTCATAGGTTCTGTGTGCATATAAATTTGATAATGCACATCAAAAGAATATAACACGTGGTAAAAGCTGCAAAATTGTTGCTGTTTTCAGAGTGTAGATGGAAATTTTTGTCCTGCCCGGTCTTGCAGCCCAGCCACACTGTCCCAAAGAAGCACACAGAGATTTTATATTAATATGTAAACTGATTGGCCTATTAGCTCAGGCTTATTAACTAGCTCTTACAACTTAAATTAACCCATAATTCTTGTCTATGTTTAGCCATGTGGCTTGGTACCTTTTATTAGTAAGGCCTTTTCATCTTGCCTCCTCTGCAGCCCCACCTATACCTCATGCCTGGCTATTGGCCAATCAGTGTTTTATTAAATCAATACAAATACAAATGACAAATCTTTTTTTTTTTTTTTTTTTTTCCAAAACAGGGTTTCTCTGTATCTTTGAAGCCTGTCTTGGAACTAGCTCTTGTAGACCAGGCCTGCCTCTGCTTCCCAAGTGTTGGGATTAAAGACGTGCACCACCACTGCCTGGCACAAATTTTTACAGTATACAAAAGAATTATACCATAGCAGTAGACTTAGTTTCTAAGTTTTTATTTATTTTATATGTATGGGTGTTTGCCTACGTATATGTCTGTGTTCCACATGTGTACCTGATGCCCAAAGAAGCCATAAGAAAATGTCAGATCCCCTGGAACAGACAGTTGTAAGCCAAAATGTAGAGCCTGGGAATTGAACCCTGAACCTCTGGAACAGCAGTCAGTACTCTTAATTATTGCATCATCTCTTTGGGCCCAGACTTATTTTCCAGTGAACTATTACTTGGTTGTTGTCAAAGGTCATCTTGGAATAGACACTGGGTTGAGTTTGTGCATCTTTGGTAGATAGTTGTGTCGTATTAACACAAAACATGTCAGAGTAGATGGTTAATTACCATAATCCCTCAAGGAAAAGAGAAAGCCAAGGCGTGCACATGCTAGGCAAGTTCTGTACCACTGAGCTACATCCCAGTTTTAAAATGTTGACTTGGAAAAGGAATAAGACTTTGCTATCTTTATTTCCTTCTCCAGAGAGTTCAGGAAAGAGTAGAAAGGAAGTGTGATATAGTCTACACCAGCATATGCATAAAGGGCTTGGGTTGTAGGAGTCTAAAAGACCTGCTGTCGTCTGTTCAGTGGTGCACGCTTTTAGTCCCAGCACTCAGGAGGCAGAGGCTGGCAAACCTCTGAGTTTGAGGCCAGCCTGGTTTACAGAGCAAGTTCTAGGACAGCCAGGACTGCACAGAGAAACCCTGTCTCAAAAAACAAAACAAAAAAAAGAGAAACCTGAAGTCAGAGTCCTGAGTGTCACAGATGTGGCCACTAATTTACAGGGAGGAAGGGCAGGGTAGACAGCAGAGAATGTTGAGCTGAGAGTTAGGTGGTCTTCTGGTCTTACTCCTTACCCTCATGGTTTTTGTGCCTAGGTCTGTCCCCTCCCTGCTGTACAGACTGGGATTGACTAAGACTCCTTGAGGCCCTGAGATTCTCCGTTAGAATCTGTGTTGGAGGTAAGAACAGGCAGACCAAGGTAGTGTTGCGCTCTTGACGTAGCAGCTGAAAGGGCACGGTGACGAATACTACAGCTAGAAAGGAGGGTGGGTGCTGAGAACAGGCGGGTGCCCACCTTTGTCCGGAGTGGTGGCACAGAGAAACACCTTCAAAAGAGTGATTCCAGAACTGCTCACAGACTGGAAAACACAGATGTTTTCTGCCTGGTAAGCCAGGATAGCCTCTACCTAAAAAACTGCACGTCTCATGTGCAAGGAGTACAGACATGTACTACTATACCCAGTACGTGAGGAGAACAGACATGTTCCACTACACCCAGGACATGAGGAGTACAGACGTGTTCTACTACACCCAGGACATGAGGTGTTAGGATTAAGCCCAGGGCTTTATGCATAATAGGCAAGCACTCTACCAACTAAGCTACACCCCCAGCCCTTCTCTTCAGAATTTTAGTTGTAATTCTTCAAAATATTGTAGATTTTTCCCCCCGCAGACTGTTCCATTATGGATGGAGGAGATGATGGTAACCTTGTCATCAAAAAGAGGTTTGTGTCCGAGGCAGAGCTAGATGAGCGACGCAAAAGGAGGCAAGAAGAGTGGGAAAAGGTTCGAAAACCAGAAGATCCACAAGGTATATAAACCTAGAGCTGTACACTCACTTAACTTTTTTCTAACGATTTGTTTGTTTGTTTTTATGTGCATTGGTGTTTTGCCTACATATATGTCTGGATGAAGATGCTGGGTCCCCTGGAACTGGAGTTAGCAATTGTGAGCTACCATGTGGGTGCTGGGAATTGAACTGGGGTCCTCTGGAAGAGCAGCCAGTGCTCTTAACTGCTGAACCAATTCTCCAGCTCCTCATTTAATTTTTTAATCCTCATAAAACTCTACCAAGAAGGTGCTAATTGTCCTTGTTAGAGTTTAGGAACAGGGTGAAGTTACCCATGTGAAGTCTCCACAGCAGGACTAGAGTACTCCATGTTTGCCCTCTTCTCCCCTCCACAGTGCTTTCCAGGAGAGTCTGCTAGTCTCTTCCATTGTCACAGGCGGAAGAGGCACAGTTTGAACTGAGGATGCTAATAGCTTTGACCAGCTGCTCATCCAGTTAGCAGTGTGACATTAATAGCTGCCTTTGCAAACCACCTGCCGCTTTCTGAGTGAGGGGCAAAAGATGCTGTAGACTTTGCTATTTTTGATATTTTCACCTTCAGACAATATAGAGACTTAGCTATTTTTCTAGCTCCTTGTGATTCCAAAATAATATGAAACAGCCTAAATTCTGTGTCTCCTTTATGCCGTCTTCCTTTCAGAATGTCCAGAGGAGGCTTATGACCCCCGGTCTCTGTACGAACGGCTCCAGGAGCAGAAAGACAGGAAGCAGCAGGAGTATGAGGAACAGTTCAAATTCAGTAAGCTTCATATAGTTCACATTCTGAGGGATTCACTGGGCCTTCTGATGTACTTTGACCTCATGAAACTGTCTTTATTACTAGCAATAGAATTATCTTAATCATCCAGCCTTCAGAAGCTCGTCCAGTAGAAAAAAGACCATCTTCTGCCTTCTAAACCACATTGAACATTTTTACTTAGAGTTTAAGATACCATTTGAAGTCTGTGCTAATATCTAGTAAAGGGAGAAATGCTTTGACTTTATGCCATGCTATTTATAAAAAAAAGCCATGGTGTTTAACAGTTATTTCTTTTAATTGTCTGAAGAATCTGCTGCTTATTTAAAAAGGAAAAGGGGCAGTGTTGCCAGTGGTACAAGTGCTTGCTGTGCCAGTAGATCCCTGGGTCCCACAGCTGGAAGGAGAGAGTTGACTCCTGAGGGCTGTCCCCTGGCCTTCATGTGTGTACCATGGCATGCGTGTACACACACCATAATAATTTTTTTCTTTTAATGTAGGAAAGGAAAAGTCAAAGATGACCGTTTTTCTTTTAGTCTTCTCAGTATCCCTTATTCAATTGTTTCCTCAGAAAATATGGTAAGAGGTTTAGATGAAGATGAGACCAACTTCCTTGATGAGGTTTCTCGTCAGCAGGAACTGATAGAAAAGCAGCGACGAGAAGAAGAACTGGAGGAGCTGAAGGAGTACAGAATATCCTTTGTGCTTGGAGAGAGATGACTCGCTGTCCTCACAAATAGAAAGTGTCAGCACTGATGTCGTATGACTGATGGCTGACTGGCTGTGGTCAGTGGGCGTGCTGCATGTGCACGTCTGTTGTGATCAAAAGTCCACATTTTCCAGGATCAGCCAGGCATAAATTCTCATAAGTCTGTAGCAGGATATTCTTCCCTTGTAGGATTAGGCTTAGAGAGATGGACGATGTAGCCAGCCTCTCTGGGGAGAAATTGCCTCCTGAGATTTAAAAGGGCACATTTATGGCCTTTTATATGCCTGTGTGTGTACAGTACATACCTACTGAAACCAAAGACGATCACGTCCAGTGTCCTGCTCTGTTCCCTTGAGATGGGACCGCTCTCTGAACCTGAGTCCTGCTGCATTAGCTAAGCTGGCAGGCCAGTAAATACCTAGGGTCTGCTTGTCTGCACCATGCCTGGATTTTACATGAGTACTGGGGATTTGAACTTGGGTCCTCATGCTTGCCAAACAGTGCTTTTACTCTTAAGCATCTCCCCAGACCTAAAAAGGCGTGTTTAGAAAGATTCCTCTTACTCTTCTGTTTTTAGCAAAGGTAGGCAGCCCTCCCATACCCTGAGAACTATTCCTACAGTGGGTTCAGGGAACAACGAAGATCATTCTTTTTTTTTTTTTTTTTGACTTAATATTACCTTGTTGGAAGCATCTACTTATCCAACTTCTTCCCCCTTTTCCTGAGATGGCCTCAACCTTGTGTTCCTCCTGGGTCTTGAGTGCTGGGATTACGTATACCATATGCCTTTGAATGTCTTAGTGAGCACCTCCAAATCTAACTTAGCTGATGATGAACTCTCAGTTCATGCCACAGTAGAGTTGGTTTTTTTCCCCCCCTTTTTTTTTTCTTCCCGGTCTTCTCTACTCTACAATTGCCAAAACGACTTACCAAGTGTACTCAGACCTGTCTAAATCTTGCTGTCTCTCTTTCCACTCTGGACTTCCTGTATTGCTAGGGTCACTACTAATTGGTTTCCATTTTTACTCTTATCCCCAACCTTTTTTTTTTTTCTCTCTTTTGAGACAAGATCTCACTATGTAGCTGTGACTGACCTAGAACTCACTTTGTAGACCTGGCTGCAAAGAACTCAGAGAGATCTGCCTTGCCTTCTGAGTGCTAGGACTAAAGATGTGCACCGCCGTGCCTGGCTTCCTTCAGCATTCTTTAGTCAGACTCCACAAGACTCTCCATTACTTGGAGCAGATCACCTACCTCTGTGCTCCATAACTACTCTTCCTGTCCACTGTACCCTAGCCTCTGGCCCCTAGGTTTCTCTTTCATCATATGGATTCCATTTCAAGGCTTCAAATTCAAATTTCTTTAATCTGAGATGTTCTTCCTTCAGATTGCCCACAGCTAGCATTTCATGGCGGAGGTCTCAGTTCTACACTCCTCCCCCTGTGAACCTGTATAGTTGCAGCTTCTGATTGCCGTCTGTAATCCCATTTGGTGGTGCTTGGAGTGGCATCCAGGCATTTACACATTCTAAGCACATGCTCTGTCCCAAGCCCCATAATTTTGTTTTAAATAGGGGAAATTTTCATTTGTTTGCTTTGGCTCATTTTATCTTTTCACTTCTAGAATGTAAAATAAATTCTATCACAACCAGAATGACTAATTTTTCCCAGTGCCTGGACTGTAGTAAATGCGTGAATAACCTGTAGGAGCTATTGGTAGGCTGTTCTAACTTTTCCCCTCCAGTACAGAAGCTTATTTGTCTTTTTCAAGTGTGTAAGTTCAATTATCTGTGAATTGATAATTGATGGTAGGACATTGTCAGTGTGCATTCTAGCTGGCTTGGAATTCACCATGTAGACCAGACTAGCCCCTAACACACAGAAGTCTATCTGCTTCTGTCTCCCCAGTGCCTAAAGGTGTGAGCCACTATGCCCATCTTGATGATAAGATTTTATATTTATGCTAGTGTTTTCCTGCAGAGAGTGTACAGTAAGTTCATTAAAACGTTAACCTGTAGGAGGAAATGTGGGCAGATGCACTGGGCCTAATGTCAGTCAGAACTGGGAGCATAAGTACTAGCTGCCAGTCTTAGTTCTGTTAGTAGCATTTAGGTATTATCTGAGGCTGTGGGAGTTGATACAAAGTTACCCCTCAGTTTGAACTGTAAACCTAAGATTGACTCTTCTGAATCTCCACCTCTACCCTGAGGATTCTAGAATACTATTATGAGCTGACACATTTGTGAAGATGGGCAGATCTTTTTGTGTCATGTTTCAGACACCAGGCTTTTATCCTCTAAGGAAGTAGTGGTATACTTTTCACATAAATTGTTTTGTTTTCGGTTGATAGACTAACAGATAAATGTCCACCAGAGGAACATTCTAGAGAGGGTGCTAGGAATGTAAAATGCTCTTTCATTTTCAACTTAAAGGAAAGAACCAGGAACTTTCTGCGGTGACACTGGAGTAGAGAGCTGGAAAGACTTCAGGGTGTTGGCTTTAGATGGAAACTGGGCAGGTTTTGATAGATGTTTACAAAACTGAAGAAAAACAGGCCTTTTGTTGCAGATATCTGATCCCAAACACCCAAGTAAACAGATACGGGAAGACAGGATTGGAGGGATTAGATATTTATTTATAGGCACTCTATATTAGATGTTGACTCTTGGCTTTGCTCTTTAACATGGTATATTTTCTAATGCAACACTTGTGAATACAAATGAGCTATGATTTGTTTTATGTAAATAGTAGTACTCTAGTTGATCCCACTCAGATTATGCTAGTATTTAACAAATTATACATATCTAAAATTGTATAATTAAAAATCTGGAAGATGCCGGGCGATGGTGGCGCATGCCTTTAATCCCAGCACTCGGGAGGCAGAGGCAGGCGGATCTCTGTGAGTTCGAGGCCAGCCTGGCCCACAGAGCTAGTTCCAGGACAGGCTCCAAAGCCACAGAGAAACCCTGTCTCGAAAAACAAAAACCAAACAAACAAAACAAAACAAAAAAAATCTGGAAGATGGAGAGATGGTTCGGTTGTTGTCTTGCTCTTGCAGAGGCCCCAAGTTCATGTGACAGTTCACAATTATCTGTTTCTAGTTCCAGGATATCTGACGCCCTCTTCTGGTCTCCACAGATGCTGTACACATGTGGTGCACATACATATATGCAGACAAACAAACAATACACATGAAATAAAATAAACTTTTTTTTTTAAAGGCCTTATCTGGGCCTGGGGAAATGGTTCACTGGGTGGTGTACTAAGTGCTTGCTGTACAGGCACGAAGGCTTGAGTTCTACTCCCCAACACCCATGTGAAACAAAACAGGAAGAGTGAGACCAGAGAATACCTGGGCTTGCTGGCCAGCTGATCTGACTAAAGCTACCTTTGGCATGAGACGACATTCAGTGAGAGACCCTATCTCAAAGGAGCAAGGTGGAAAATGGTAGAGAAAGATAACTGGCCTGCACATATATGTGCATGCCCCCTCCCCATACACACAGAGTGTCTCATCTAATAAAGACTGAAAATTTTGAGATGTGTGTTATTGAGTAGGTTTTGTTCTTTTTCTTTTTGATCTTCTGAGCCTTAGTGACAGAGTTACAGATTAAAAACCACAATGTGCTAATGGTTTTGACATTTTAATCCTAGGAAAATTAAGGGTTTTTTTTTGTTTCTTTTATAAAAATGAAAAATTATAAAAATGAACTTTTAGGACTGACAGGATGAGCTCAGTGGTTAAAGCTTGATGGCCCAAGTTTGATTCCTGAGATCCATATGGTAGAAAGAGAGAACTGACTACTGAAAGTTCCCCTCCGACTGCTGTGCACTGCCTGGAAATGTGCAGTGTGTGTGTGTGTGTACACGTGCATGCACGTATGTGCACACATGCGCATGCACTTATAATTTTAAGAAAATAGAGATTTAGGACTGTTAAAGTAGCTCAGTCAGTAAAGACATTTGCCGCCTAGCCGGATGACCTATGTCTGATATGTAGGTCTCCATTTTTCTAAGGCTGCTTCTTAGATTTCTTGGGCACTAGATGTCACTGTTGTCCAGCAAGGCACTCCTGCATCCTAGCAACTTGCTTAGTAAGTTTGAAGAGGAGCTTAGACTGGAGGGGACTGGTGCTAGTGGGGAGAGCAGCAGGGTGGCAGACCTTGTGAGCTAGCAGTGACCTGGCCTGACGTTCTCCACGTTTGTGGTCCTGGGGGTGCAGGGTGACAGACCTTGTGAGCTAGCAGTGACCTGACGTTCTCCACGTTTGTGGTCCTGGGGGTGAGCCTAGGGCCTTGCATATGCCAGATGATCTCTACCACTAAGGGACATTCCAGCCTTTTTTTTTTTTTCTTTTTAGTCAGAGACAGGATCTTTCTAACTTTCCCAGGCTGGCTTGATTAGTCTGTAACCCAGGGTAGAGCTTAACTCTCTCAAGTAGCTGGAATAGAGTCCTGTATCATCAGTTCCAGTCTGCCTGCCTGCCTCCCCCGTGTGTGTATGTGTGTGTGCATGCACACATGCGTGTGTATACATGTGGGAAGCTAGAGGACAGCTTGTAGGAGTCTATTCTCCCTTCTGCCATGTGAGTTCTAGGGATTGTGGTGAGTGCCTTTACTCCTTAGTCATCTTGCCAGCCATAAAACAAAGATCTTTAGGAACATAAAGGAAATTGAAAAATTATGTATGACTTCCTTAGAAATAAGTCTCACCTCCCAAGAGTAAAATTGAGTTTTGCAGAATGTCTTCATGACTATCAGTGGCATTTAGTTGTCAGCCGTGAGGACCGCTTGTCCTGCTGGTGCCTTAGAGTACTTCTACTAAGAAGATTTTAAATGAGGTTTTTGCAGATGTAACACAAGAGCCCAAAAGCCTAGGCAGGACTAGCCACATTCAGGAGTATGAGGCAGGAGATTACTAAATGAAACAAGTCTCAAAACCAGATCCTGGGGTTGTCCTGTCCTCCACACATGCATGCAGTGACACAGACATGCCTGCATTCATGTACACATTTGTGCACATACACTCAGGATCTGGTGGTTGAGGCCTGTATCTAATCACTTGTCAAGGCAGGAAGGTTCTTAACTTAATGAGTTAAGTTCTGCCAAGGGGGTTGTGGGTTTATGTTTGTTCTCTAGATTTACCTTTGCTTTGTACATTTCTTCCCTTTGTTGAATCTGACCCTTAACTTGTAACTCACAGTAATCTCAACAAGGTTGGAATTTCTGCAGAAAATAAAGAAGTAGAGAAGAAGCTGGCTGTGAAACCCATAGAAACCAAGAGCAAGTTCTCCCAGGCGAAGCTGTTGGCAGGAGCTGTGAAGCATAAGAGGTCAGCCAGTGTGAACACGGTGTAAATCTCCCTCTGGCCCCATCCTCTGAAATGCCGCTGGTAATGGGAGCCAGTGCAAGTCCAGCATGTTGCTGTGGCAAAGCTGTCAGTGTGCTTGCATTTTGCCCCCCTTCCAGATTTAGAGCCCCTGTAGCCTTTGACCCTAGACTGACTGGATCACTCATTCACTGCCATGTAGTGCTTCTTCTTTGAGCATCTGCTGCGTGTCACGTTTCCTCTAGTGATCTCACAGATTCCTCTCGCCATTTCCATGGAATATCATTTCTTATGACTCGGTTTACAGATGGAAAGACTACTTGGTAGTTGAAGAACTTTTGTCCACGGTCATACAGTAATAAAGCAAGAGTGCGGTGTTTGAGCTTTTGTATTTCTAGGCAGATGAGGCAGCAAGTGCTTCAGGAGTGCTGCTGGTGAGCTGTGACAGCATGGAGGAGGAGTTAGAGAAGGGCTTAGAAAGATGCTGACGGCTAGGGCACCGGGGCTCTGACAGGCAGGCAGGCAGGCAGGCGAGGGAGAAAGCAGCCAGAGAACAGCTGCTGCGAAAGCATTGAGAGAATGCAGCAGCTGTGACAGGGTTATAGACCTGGCTACAGCTCATTTTGACTGATGCGGGGGTACAAGCACTACCACAGATTCTGATGAGTTCTTTGTCATCTTGGCTCTTCCCTTTTCAAATTCAGAAATGGCACCAGAATGATTGAATCAGCTTGACCAACCAGACTGTGGGTGAAATGATGTTAAGTGCAGTCTATTAGGAAAATCAATATGGTGTATTGGCAACCAGCCACATGTTTTGAATGGAGTGTATTGATGCAGTCTTGCGGTTTGGCACAACGTCTATCTGCTGCAGATGTTCCTAGGAACACTGAGCACATGTAAAAATGTCATCATGGTACAGCAGCACAGGGGGAGGATCAGTGGTCTAAGAAGGAACCTTAAAAAGCCATGAATCTTTTAACATCCTATATAAGCTTTTCAAAGTTCATTGGCTCTTAGGAATCAGACCTGGACCGGTTTGATGAGCTCTCCAGGTGGGCAATTACCTCCTGGGTACTCTCGCTGTTGCCAAGTGGGTATTTCAACTGTCTTCCTTGATTAGTCTTTATATCATATTTAGGAAGGGCTCTGTTAGCTTATCTGTTAATCTGTATAGAGACTCTCTTGGGTTTTCAAAAGTATATCATTTAATGTTGCTTTTGTAGCAAGGTGACACATTAGCCTCTTGGGGCAGGAGTTTCTGATCTCCCCTGCCCTATCTCAAAATAACCTGAGAGTTTGTCCTGGGCTTCATGCTAATTCTGGTTTAATAAATTTAAAGCGTGAGAGTCATCGTTGTTAGAAGGTGCATGTACAATTCAGATCCCTGGTGAAAATCTGGAAGCCTCCAGATGTGTGAAGTATCACAAAACAAAACAAAAACAAACCTGTTTCTTATCTTTAAAGAGATCATCTTTGCTGTTTTTCAGTTTTTTCTTGTACTTATTGTTATAAAGTCCTGTGGGATACCCACACTCATTTATTTTCAGTCTTTTCAATTGGAGGCACTCAATTCTGTTTACTTCCTTCAGCTCTCATCAAGTAGTTTTATAATTCCTACTGTGTATTTAAAATTGCCACTGCGATTTCTTCTTTGTCTCAGAAATAATATTGAAACATATTTAAAATTTTCAATATTGAGGTAACTTTTCCATACTTGGTTCCCCATACATACACTACTAACCCTTATAATTCTAGTATCTTAGAGGCTATGAAATTCTGTCTTTATTTTTTTCTTACTAATTTCTAACTTAATTATATTGTAGTATTGTGGTTTATATATCATAGTTTGGGGGGGTTGTTTGTTTGTTTTTGGTTTTGTTTGTGTAGCCCTGGGTGGCCTGGAATCTATTGTGTAGACCAGGCTACTCTCTATACCTCCCTCATCTCCTAAGTGCTAGTATTACAGGTGTGCTCTACTGTGCCTGGAAATCCTAATGCTTTTGGTAGGACTTTAGACTGTCACCTGTTCCTGGGATTAATGTTCTAAGTGATTTTAAAGAAAATTGTTTTTCTATCTTTGTCTGTCTTTCTCTTACACATCCGAAACCTCTGAAACTGCGAGCAAGGCCCGAGTTAATGCTTTAGTCATGGTGTCTCTTCACAGCAGTAGAACAGTGATAAAACCCCAGGGTTTTAGTTAGTCCCAGATGTAGTCAAGTTGACAGTGAGGAATAGCCACCACCCAGCCTTTTTCATGCTAGTGTTTGCCTTGATTCTCTGTTGATCCATGCTTCCACTTTTAATCTTTTTGGGTATTAAGTTTTAAGTTTTTTTAGATAAGCACCTTTAAATGATTGTTTTAAAATGTATTCACTTAATCTGTTTTTTACTAATTTGTGTACTCTATATTCAGATCTTAAAATATAATTTCTAACATCTTAGTGCTGTCTTTTGTACTTTTTAAATTTCATTTATATTTACTTATTTATCTGTATTCATTTGTTTATTACTTATAGAGCAAGGTGTATATATTCCAATCTGATTTCAAACTCAGTGTATAGCCAAAGATGGTCTTGGACTTCTGACCCTCCTGTTCCACCTAAGAACTGGGATTACAGATGTGCCAGCATGCCCGGTTTATGCTGTTTGGGGATTGAACCCATAGCTTTCCTGGGGCATTGATTACAGTCTACCTAACTGAGCTACATCCCCATCCTCCCTTTTACTTTTTAAAATATTTTTCCTTATAGTCTTGCTTTTAGGAGGAGAAATGAATAAGGCCTTAAAATATTTTTTCTTTCTATTATATATACTTATTTGTACCCTTTTAGTGATAGGGCCTTGAAATTTACCAGGCAAGCATATGAATAGCTATCTTACCTTCTTAAAAATGATGCAAACAGAAGCCCCTTGGGCTGGGACTGCAGTTCTGTGCTAAGTACTTGCCTACTATTGAGAGGCCATGGGTACAGTCATCTCCCCAGCATAACCCTCCTCCCACAAGAGGGACCATCAGATTTTATGCTACATTTGCTCTCTTCTGTGTTCTACTATTGCCCAGGACTTTGTTGTGTTTCATGCCACAAATTAGACTATGGTCCATATATATGAGATACCCGTTTAGACTTACGTCACCATCTCTTTTTCTAGTATAATGTCTTTCTCCGCTGAAACGTATTCTTTAGCTACTCTTTTAGTGAAAATCTTTTGGGTGACTCTACATATCATCAGAAATGTTTCCTTTAATAATTTAAGTTTTGTCATTGTGAAAATGTGTAAATGCTCTTGAACTCCATCCGTGGTTCTACCCAAGTTGAATGGTAAAGATAACAGAAAGCCAAAATTGGCATGCTGTGTCATTGGATTTTTCAGAAGGTAGATTTTATGTTTGGGCAGAGGCTTGGAAGTGAAATGTTATCTTTTCATTTCAGTCATCACAGCCTTGAGACGGCCCAGACTCTCATAAGTATCTCTGCTGCTCCCATTCCCTCGGTGTTGATCCCTGAGAGTCAACATAGCTCAAATCACCATGTGTTTTCTGTTACAGCTCAGAGAGTGGCAATAGTGTGAAAAGACTGAAACCAGACCCCAACCCAGATGACAAGGCTCAAGGTGGGTGTGGTCCCTTACTTTCTTCCCTTCCCTCATTGTAAACAAGAACTGTAGGAAGGACAGGACTCACTGCATCTTTTGTGAAGGGTGTATTATGTCTCTTTAAATAAGCCAGCCTTAAATTAATCTAATTTGCCAAACCGTTTTATATTAAGCAGGAATTCCTACCACGAATGTGTCAGCTGCCCTACAAAAGTAGTGTGTAGTGAACCAGTGGAGCTGATAAGTAACAGTCGTGTTCTCCGGGGAGTGCTTATAAACCCTGGTCAGGTGACCTCTGCTCACAACAGGTTTTTCTCTCTCTTGCCAAATGTCAGGTTTCTTATTTCACCTGTGGGAGACAGAATACCAAGTTTCTGCTAGTGGTTGGATTGGATTGAGCCTAGAATGGTATTCAGGACTCTATTTTCCTTGAAGACAGTGACTTTTTATGTGATGAAATCTGCCTCTGTATTAGGTAGCAAGAAATTATAAGTAAAGGGAGTGTTCTTGGGCCTGGATGAGGAATTCAAGAGTTTGTTTTTAGTTCCACCTGTGGGATTGAGGGTTCTAAATCCAATTCAGTTGGCCATCTATAAAACAGGGCTTACGTTTATTTCTTTCTCAGATAGTGGATGCTTATTCAGTTGTTTCTCCACAGTACCGGGGACGGTACCTGTACTTTTAAAAATATCAGTCTGTCTCTTTCTCCCACACCCTCTTCCATCCCTTTGATTTCCACGGGAAACACCAGTGTACATTTCTGTGTCTCCATCCAGGCCTGTTCTCTGTATGTATACACAGTTATATTTGTCATTCTAAGTGCCTTCTTCCTATTCCTGATTCTTGTACAAGCTAGACGAGAAATAACCTTCCTTTGCTAGGAGAAAGGACCCCAGAAGCAACCTGCTGTCCTTGAAGCTTGCTTCAATCTTGTCCTCTGCTGGGGCAGGCTTTGCCTTGGTCCTACAGAAGGTGACTCCGACCCTGACAGAAACGGAGCTCTCCCACTGAAAATTATCTCATGCAGAGCCAACAAACATGCAAGGTGGCCTCTGTACTCTCTCCATCTGCCTGCATTCCAAGAACATTCTCTATTCATCATTTTCTCTGCTAACTCGATATGACAATGTGGTCCGGCAGAGGCAGGCGTTGGCAGGAAACGTCCCCAAATGGTGAGATCAGAGGGCACCATTTTGTTCTCTCTGGGCATTTAACTGCTTTTGGAATGAAATTTGTCAGAGTTGCAGTCTCTTTTCTCTCTTGATACTTCCTAGATAATTGGAGGGTCTGTCCTTTCACTTAAGCGACTCCAGTGTCACAACAGTCCAGATTCCTGTTGCAGCTCTGTGCTCGGCTCCATCCTTCCATGGCAGCTCCAGCCCTCCTAGGCACTCTGAACTGGATTCTTTTATTCTCAGCTTTGAAAGCGTTCTGTGTGGCGCATAATAATACAACAAACGCTCAAGGAATGAATTATACAATTTATTGTCATGTCTCAAATATTAAAACGATCAGATTTTTACCATTACTCCACCCTCCCCCAAATTAGCCATCTGCAAGGGAACTTCTGGCCTACTTCGTGCCATACCAGGGTGTGTGTCAGGGTAGTGATGGGGCGGGCACCCCTTTCAAGGGTCCTCTATTCAGTGGGAGTATAGACAAACGTCCTGCCCCTTCAGCAGGCATTGAGGCTTCTGCATTTCCCCTCCTTTATTGGAAGGATATCCTGGGGGGTTATAGCATTGATGGGATATTCTGCTTTGATTGAAATGCTCTTTGGATTTTTTATTTGCCTTTTAAAAACAATGTCTAAATGAGGTAATAATTTAGAAAGGGGGTAAGAAGAGTACAGTAGGAAAAGTAAGTCTCCACTGCTCAGTAGACGCCGGTTTCTTCCTAAGCCACACACTGCCACCAGTTGTTTGTGGTTTTGGTTTTTTGGCTTTGTTGTATTTGTGCATGGGCATGTTTCTGATTCTCCCTTTAATTACTTTGTGTTCTGCTTCTCTCCTTTTCCATTGAGTCCATCTTGGAGACCATTCATTTCCAGTGAGGACAGACTTGTTTCCTTCCCTCTTTCCCCACAGTCCTGTTAATGGAACCCAGAACCTTGTGCATACTTGGGTAGCAGTCTCCATGAGTATGCTGAGCTGCAGCCCCAGCCCCAGGGCCTTTATTCTCAGCCACTTACCTGCTGGCCTCCTTTGCTTCTCTGTTGCTGTGATAAACCCCCAAGCAAAACAACCTGGGGGTAGGAGAAGGTTTATTGTATACTTCTAGTTCACAGTCCATCACTATAGGAAGTCAGGGCAGGAACTGAGCAGGAGCCATGGAGGAATACTACTTACTGGCTCGATGGCCATGGCCTGCTCTGCCTGTTTTCTTATACAACCTAGGGCCACTTGCCCAGGGATGGTGCTGCCTAAACTGGACTTGGCCCTCCTGCATCTATCATTAATTAAGAAAATGCCCACAGTGCCTCAGGTGAGGTTCCCTCTCAGGTGATTCAGCTTGTCCCAGGTTGGCAGACACTGACAGCACAGCCTCTGTAAACACCTCCTTTTGCTGCTGTGGACAGTTTTCGGAAACATCATCGATGTTGTGAGAAGTCCTTCCCTGTAGAGATATAAACATCTGCCCCTTTCTTAAAAGTAAGATTCCACCAGAATTCACCCTGGAGAATCCATGTTATTGGGCTTACAGAGCACGGGTGAGAGGTTACTGCAGGAGCCTGGGAGATCCCCAGAGCAGCAGCCATTCTGAGGAGTCTTCACTTAGCATGGATGGTGGTTTGCTTTCCTTAGCTGCATGGAGGGGGCTCTCCTCAGCTACCCTCCCCAGCCTGTGTGCTCTGTCTCCTTACACGATACCCCTGTACTCTACCCCAGGTGTGACTAGGGCAGAGTTATAGATGGCTGAGAGGGGGGCTGGGATCTCCTTTTGTAACACAAGGATGACCACAGTTGTCCTCTGGTTATCTGGGTTGTTTTGTTTTGTTGGGGCTTCTTCAGGGAAAGCCTTGGCACTGTGCCCAGGTCCAATGATCCTCCCTATCCTCTCCTCCTCTGAGGGAATGTCAACAGTCAGCTGGCCTGATTGGAATCGTCTCTTGCAAGATGATCTGAGGAAGATAGTGGTTATTTTGTTCTGAGGACCATGATCCACAACAGTTGGTTAAGTTTGGAGGTCATTGCCAAATTGTCTTGAGCTGTTACTCACACATTCCTTCCTAATAATTGTTTCTTTTCCTGTGTTTAAAACTCACGTTTTATTGTTCTATGAACTACTTGTATTATCTGTGTCCTTTTTTTTTTTTTTAATTTTTTATTTTAAGGCAAGGTCTCATGTAGACCAAGCTGGCGTCAGACTTACTATGTAGCTAAGGATAATCTTTAGCCTCTAATATTCCTGCCACTACTTCCCAACTACTGGGATAATAGGTATGCATTACTATCTTTTAGGGTTTCTATTGCTGTGATGAAACACCATGACCAAAAGCAACTTGGGGAGGAAAGGGTTTATTTGATTTATACTTCCACATATCAGTTCATCATCAAAAGCAGTGAGGGCAGGAACTCAGAGGCAGGAGCTGATTCGGAGGCCATGGAGGGTGCTGCTTACTGGCCTGCTCCTTATAGCTTGGTCAGCCTGCTTTCTAATAGAACCCAGGACCACCAACCCAGGGATTGCACCACCCACAATGGGCTGAACCCTCCCCCATCAATAACGAGTTAAGAAACTGCCCTATAGTGGGATCATATGGAGGCATTTTCTCGATTGAGGTTCCCTCCTTTCAGATAACTCTGGCTGTGTCAAGATGACATAAAACTGTCCAGCACAATTGCCATGCCAAGTTTTTTCCACTGCTAGGGACCAAAGCCAGAACTTCATACCATGCTAGACAACTGGGTTGTATCCCAGGGTATCCATTTATTTAACCATCATCACCATTATTTATAGCCCTGACTGGTGCTGACCTTGCAGCAGCCTTTCTGTCTCAGCCTCCCAAGTGTTGGGATTATAGGTTTGCACCGCCATACCCTGCTCTTTGTGCTTTTTGGTTGTCCACTGATTTTTTTTTTCTTTTTTCATGCATTGCTGGAGATCAAACTGAGAGCCCTAATACATGCTAGGCAGGTGCAAGCACCTACCACTGAATCATTTCCTCAGCCCCACAGCTTGTTTTTTTGTTTTGTTTTGTTGTTGTTTTTTAAAACAGACTAGAAAGACTTTATGTCTTTAAAGTTGTTAGCCTTTGTGGTATTTGCCACTGCCTTCATGTCAGCATTATTGCTGTCTCGCAGTCACTGCTCTCGTGCTCTTTGAGATGTTTGAGCATTGCTTACCTGCAGCAGCTTCTCCGTAGCCTACTGGAGAAGAACCAGATCCCTGAGATGAATTCTGTGTCCGACAGCTGATAACTTTTCTCAATATAGCCATGGAGTCAATGTCCCTTTTTCATTCTCTTGACTTATCAGCACAAGTAAGATGTAAATTAATGGAAGGCAAACCCCAAAAGGGATGTCCTTGTCAGCCCCAGCCGTGACTTAGGAACTGAGCCTTCCACTCCAGTGAGCTTTGGCTTCACTTGAGTCCAGAATCTTCTGGTGCAGGTCTAGTGTTTTATACTCTAGTCTGTGTACTTACCAGCTTACTTGACTTCCCTCATCAGTCAGCAGGGAGAAGCCCTACATACAGTTGTTACAGTGACTGCATGAGGCTGGAAACAGGGAAGAAAGAATGGAGTGCCATTCTCAATGTAGGATTGTTTTGTTTTGTTTTGTTTTTGAGTGCTGGGAACTGAACTCAGGTCCTCTTCGAGAATACAGTATGTGCTTTTTAATCTTAGCCGTCTCTCCAGACCCCTAACTTTCTCTGTAATTGTCAAGTTCTGCATGTTGTAGATCGAGGCCTTTGTCATTAGAAATAGCAGAATCACTATGCATATTCCGGAAAGAAGAGCCCAGATACATGGCGATATTGTACCTGGCTTTAAAATGTTTCTGGGCTGAAGAGGTGGCTCAGTGGTTAAGAATCCTGGCTGCTCTTCTAAAGAACCCAGGTTCAGTTCCCTGCACCCATATGATAGCTTACAGCTGTCTGTTACTTCAGTTCTAAGGGATCTGATACCTTCACACCAATGCACATAAAATAATGTTAAATAAATAAGTAAAGAAAATAAATTTTTTCTTCAGTGATTCTCAGTACAAAAGTGATAAATCAGTTTTTGAGGTACCCATCTCCCCATCCTGGGAAAATGCTCCATAAAGAGCAAAACTGTATGGCTGATCCCTGCTAGTCAGTATACTGCTCTCTACGTATGGCGGTGTTGTTTGTACCGCCCACAGCTGGTCTCTTAATCTACCTTCCAGTGGAGGGCCACAGCATCGCTGAAGACATCAGACCCAGTCCCACTTGCTGTATGTAACTTGTGAAGACAGGGAATCAGACTAAGATAGGTGACTCTATGTAGTCTGTTCCTCAGCCTCAGAACTGGTGGGTGGCAAGAGAGTGTGGGCAGACTCTGAGTCCCAACTCTGTTTTCTCTTCTCTGTCAGCTTCCTCACCTGTAGCCCAAAGATGTCCAGAGTTGTTCTGCAGCTTCGGGGCTCTTTGTAGAAAACCCTGGCACGGTGTCCAGGACCTGGGGATGACCCTTCACCATTAGGGAGCGCTATGACTGACTTCCTGTCCTCCCTTTTACAGAGGCTCCATCCTGCGTGTCTCTTGGAAGCTCTTCTCTGAGTGGCCCCTCCATCCACTGCCCATCTGCTGCTGTCTGCATCGGCATCCTCCCGGGCCTGGGTGCCTACTCCGGGAGCAGTGACTCCGAGTCCAGTTCAGACAGTGAAGGCACCATCAATGCTACAGGGAAGATCGTCTCCTCCATCTTCCGAACCAACACCTTCCTCGAAGCACCCTAGCTCCTGACATTACCATAGGAAGCGTCTCCCCAGAGGGTTAAATGCCTGTTCTGACTCAGCATCACCTCCCTCAGAAAACTTCTTCACCTGCTTCCTGTGCACATGTGACATTCTAACCTAACCTAGAATTGTGCCAGAGTCTGCTTGTGGCTCAGACTCTGCTTGGTTTCTCTTTGTGTTCCAGTGCAGATGACCAAACCTGTCCCAGCGATAGGAGTTGGGGTTCAGGCAAGTCTCAGAAATGCCACTGGTGGTGCAAGGGTTCACCGTACCTTGTTTTCCTGTTTTTCTCCTTTCCTAGTAGCACAGGAAGCATTGTCTTGATACACTATTGTAGGTGAATGGGCTGCTTGGTTCTGCCATGTTGTGTGTGGCATAGAGAAGGGCAGACTAGCTGCTGACCTGAGTTATGCCCTAGGTCTGACCCTTCCTGGATGTTATGTGACTAAAGATTGCAAACCACACCCACAAGGCTATGAGCCAACCACAGCCCTTGAGGTGATGTTCTTCCATGTTGTTATTCCCCCCTCTCCAGCCTGCGGAGGTAGGAAGGAGCTGGAAAGGATGACATGTCCATCTTCTGCCCACCTTCTCTCCCTGGAAAACTGTTTTGATTTTGTTTTTGAAATAAAGAATTTAGTTTAAGATTCTAAACATTAGAGAAGCAAATTTACTGAATCATAGCCAGAAACTATAACTGCTGATAGCTGTGTTAAAGAGATGACTAATGCCTCGCTGTTTCTGGAATCCTGCTGCAAACTAGTGGGACATGCCTGTTACGGCTGTCCTCTACTCCACCAAGGCCCTGCTGTTTGCACATACAGCGCTGCAGCTTTTGACGGTGAAGGTATTTCCAGCCTGAGATGCTGCCTCAGTGCTTTTCCTTTATCCGCGCCGTCCCCCCCCCTCCCCCCGCCTCTGCTCCACACTGTCCCCGGGCTTCCCCAACAACAGCTCCTGGACCATGAGCTGCAGGTCTTGTCTGATTCTGTCTTGTGGAGGAGGGAGAGGTGTGCAGGACTCAGGTTGGAAGACATACATCTGACGGTCTGTGCGCCTGCTCCAGAATGAGCCCGAGTTCTCAGTCCCTGGTTCCAGTATCCATTGTTTCTTCCTTCCTATGGGTGTGAGACGAGTGAGACACACCGAATGTGTTGGCACTGACATACTGGCAGGCAGAGGAAGCTCCTCAGTTTTAACGTGGGCAGAGAGGGCCCTGGATCTTATCCAGCCCTTCCTTTCCCCTTTCAGTGTATTGACACTGGTGCCCACCAGCAGATGGTGGTTTTCCTTCACCCATTGTGGATGCCTGTGATTGCTGCCATCCTTTGCAGAGCCTCCCAGTGCTAATCTTTTCTGTCAGTGCGGGAGCGTCAACTCCATCCTGAGAAGACGTTTAGGTAAAACTGCAAGCACCTTCTGCCTCTTTGTCATTGTTCCTGTGGCTGCGCTGTCACTCCTGCAGCGTGTTCTTGCACCCACAGAACCCTGAACCATTTCAGGATGCAGACCAAGACATCAAAGTCATCAGTTCCGTGTGGCTTGATTTCTCAGAGGCCACCGGAGCGTCTCATGGTCGCTGTTGATGTTGAGAAAAGGTGACAGGGCTGTGAGGTTTAAAACTGTCCCCTAACTTCAATTTTCAAACCTGTCGGAGCAAGCTGTCGCTCCATACCACATCTCATGCATCCAGCTCCCCCATTGTTTGCTGCTGGCTGCGCCGCACGGGCTACAGACCCAGGTTTCTTTTCCCAGTCTGCCGTGTAGCCCTAGCTGGCTTCCTGAATGCCGGGGTTACTGATGAGTGCCACGGTGCCCAACTGTAGACTGGCCTCTGCTTTTGGTGTCTCAGGCAAGCCTGAGTCACACCGGTGGCTTTTTTTTTTTTTTTTTTTTTTTTTTTTACAGTAGTTCATTGTGCCTAATGGTGTAGAAGCTATAATTGAAACACCAGTTCTGTGGCAAAGCAGGCCAACCAACAGGGGAAGCAGCCAGGGCAGACCAACAGTGGGCTCCACAGAAGAACAGAATGAGAAGTGGAAGAAAACCTCACTTTAGCTTTCAGGACAGTCAGCCTTGTGCCCTGGCAGGCCTCACACGGGGACACACCGAACATGTGCATCCTTTCCTCATTCCCTAAACGAGAGAGTGTAACAACGTCTAGAATATTATATTGTGGTAGGCGTCCCGAGTTGATGTAAGTAAGCTAGGAATGACTGAAAGTGTACGTGAGGGCGTGAGTAGCTTCTGTGCAAACAGGCCATTTTACAGTCAGGACTTGAGCTTCTGCAGGTGTGGGCCTCTGAGGAAAGGTCTAGAGACCAGGCCCACCAGATGTACTGCACCTGAATAGGGATTTTACAGTTAGGTAAGAAAGTATGAAACATGGTTTGTTTCTCTAAGCCTTGTACATTCTATCAGGGGGCACAGTTCTTAGTTCTGAGACCACTTGGAGAGCCTGCAGTGCTCGGTTGCCGGCTCTAACCGGGAGGCACGGAACTGTCCGGCTTGTAGTGGTACTGCAGTCACTTCCTGTCGTTTGTCCGCCTGAGGCCTGCTGCCCACTTGGAATGGGGGAAAGAGACTTGAAATCTGAGTCAACTGATGTGACTGGACCTCAGCAGGTAGCTGACTCCCTGCCTGAACAGCTCCCAAAGGTCCCAGGACCGGGTAGAAAGCTCGTTCCTCAGGCTGAGGTATCCCCAGGAACACCCTCTCCTCAGTCAGGAGCCTTATCAGAGTTTGACTTCAGTCCTTATTACTTCCCAGCTCCTGAATTCTCCCCCTGTTGGCCTCCTGATCACCTAAGAGAAAAGCTTGGTTTGCCAAGAAGTTCCAGCTTCTTGAGAGCAGCCTCTTTCCACCCTCCACAGATCAGCCACAGTGAACAGCATAGAGGCGGACAAGGCCCTTCACCTGCCCCGTCCCCTAGAAAAGAAGAGTGACAACCAGCTTCCTCTGGGATAGCTGATTCTCTAGATTAGATGCCTCTCGTGCCTGGGTAGGGGGTCCAGAGGGTATTAGTGTGCAGCACACAGTTTCGTATGACGCTGGCAGTCCCCAGTTGTAGCTAGAACAATAACATGTTGGAAGGGTCAGATCTGGTTGCCAGCTCCACCAGCTTCTGCGTTCGTTACTCCAGTTAGCTAAATGTTAATTGCTTAGGCACACCGGGTTCCCTGGCTCTAATGTCCTTGCTGTGGGTTTGTGACTAAGCTGTCATCTTAGGCCCCTTTAGGAAAACAAGTCGCTCAGTAGCAGTGCAGTCATCTGGTTGGACTTGGGTGGTTTCCTGGCATCCTGGCATGCCCAGCCTACTTAGACACGCTAGAAGAGAATGCAGGTACTTTTGGTGCTCAGCTGGAGTCTTGTCAACACCTCTGAAGTCACACCTTAAGGACTCTGCTGTGGGCTGGCATTGTTCCCTCACCTGCTAGAGGAATGGTTTCAGAGGGAATTGGAACAGCTTTAACAGGCAGCCCTGGCCCCAGCTGTGGCGGAGACACAGAAAGGCCCCATGGGAGACTGCAGTCTGCTTCTGCGACCCCACTGAAGCTGCTACACCTACGGTTTTCATTCTGGAAAAGCACTCTGAAGCCAGCCCTTCTCTACACTCTATAGAGGAACCCCAACCTCCCAGAGGCCCAGTGACTGCCTGCTGCGTGACAGAACCAGAATTTTTATGTATGCCTGAAGTCTGGCTTTCTATGTTCTTGTGAGAATTTAGCTTCTTCAGTACACAGCCCTGGGAGCTAGAACCACTAGACTCCCTAGTTGGCCAAGCCAGAGGTAAATGAGCAGTTAGTAGCTGGGTGTGGTGGCACACATCTTTAGTCCTAGCTTCCAGGAGACAGAAGCAGAATGATCTTTGTGAGTTCAAGGCCAGCCTGGTTTACACAGTGAGTTCCGGGACAGCCTGAGCTACATAGTGAGACCCTGTCTCAAAACAAACGAGCATCTGGTGGCCACAGAAGTTTGCTCCTCCCTCCCACCAAGTACACCATGGCTTCCGAGATTGGGACCTGCCTAGTGCTGCCCAGTTCCAGTAGCTAGGAAGGCCTGGCCTGGGGGAGAAGGCAGAGACACCTGCTTTTCCTGTCAGGGTAAGGTCATTAGCAGCTTGAGTGGGAAAGCCCCTTGCAGAGAGCTAAGGGAGATGCTGGGTGTAGTAGAACACGCATGCCCAGGTCAGCCACACTTCCATCCACATTCTGCCTGTCTAGTAGGTACGATGTGTTTCTGTTTCTGCAGGGTCATGGTTGGGCTGTAAAAGGTCCGTGAACAGTGCTGGTACAGGCAGCTAGAAACATGGTGCTCGGTAGAGACATCCTCTACTGCAATCCCATCAGCCTGTCAAAAGGCTAGAACTTCTCAAGAGGACAGGTGCTGTGTGGTGTCTCTCCATGTCTGTACCGTGTGTGCAGTGCCATGTCCTGTGCCGGTCTCACCGGATTGCTGCTGCTGACAGGGAATGCATGTCCCCATGTAGCAGTATGACACTGACTCTTGAAGAGGGAGGGCTTCCTTTTCTAGATGGGTGCATGCTCACCGACCCTCACTATGGAAGAGGCTGAAGGCGACATCTGATACTCCTCTAGTACCCTGAGTGTAACAAGTGGAACACAGTCACAGTGTAGAACCAGAGGAGGCGGCCATACAAGGTGTGCTAGGGACAAGTTCTTCATCGCAGCTGGTGACTTAGGAAAAGCCAGTTATGATTGTAAAAATTTTATTCTCTTTAATAACAATAATCCCACTAAAATTATACAAAGTACATTCAAATACTTGGAGTGGCAGGAGGGTGGGGAGAGGAAGCCGGTTTGTCCTGGAAGCATCATCAGTTGACTCTGACAAAGGAAGCCCAGCTGGGCTGGGGGAAGTTGGGGGTGGAGGTCCGGTTGTAAAAAATAAAAACGTGGACTGGTAGAAAAGGCCACCCACGAGGAAGCAGGGTGAACGTGCATGTTCCTGGGGGAGGCGGGGGGGCTCAGCTGGCATGCTGCTGCTGGGCATGGGCTCAGGCAGGCTCCGAGTTGGTGGGGGGTAGGTTTTTATGCTTGAAATACTGCACTACTTGCTGAGGCAGCTCCGCCAACACCGCTTTGGCCAGAGTTTCTTTTGCTGCCTGTGGAGTCCAGGTGGGGAGAAAAAAGAAAAGAGGAGGAGGAGGATTAAGGAGCGGAAGTTGGGAGATGAGCTAGAGCTGTGTCCTAGAGCTGTGATGGCAGGGGGTCGAAGAGAACCTTAGGGCTAAGGGTCAGGGCCATCTGAAATGAGTGGCCCAGCCTAACCCCACCACTAGCAGTGACTTCCTCACTGAGGAAGTGCCCTTCCTTCACAGGCTGGAGGTGTTTGGGGAAAGACCTCAGAGGATGAGTTTAGGAGAAAGAAATGGTTCTCCCCAGTCTCGCTTCTACTCAGCTGGCAGCATTTCAGCCCTGGGAAGCAGCACTGAATGGCCACTACTGAGCAGCCAGGCACAGCCAATGTCCAGTCACTGCCCCATACAGCAACGGATGACCGATGCCCCACATTTGTCCTAGGAAGCCAGAGAAAGGCACACAGTCATTCTAGGCAGATGTATGATGACCACTGGGCCACCACTTGCCGAGCCTGCTTCTCAGGCTTTAGCTGAGGGGAATGAGGCTCAGTAAGGTCATGGCATACCCAACACCATGTGATGCATTATCCGTCCCAGTTAGAGACTAGGCTGGCCTTGCGCAATGTCACCCAAAGACCCAACCAAAAGACAAAGCATCTCCAGAGCCTTCTGCCAGCCCTGGCCTCCTCACGGGTCATCTGAATCAGGAAGAGGCTGGCTACCACCACTATCACTAAATCTCCCCCATATTTTGGAAAAGAAAGCCAAGCTAACAGGAGGAGGGGCTTCCCACCTGCAGAATAAGGGCTGGTTGAAGAAAGCGCAGGAAGCCCCAGCTCTGGGCCTTGGCTCTCACCTCACCAGGCCACAGTGGTCTGTCTGTCAGGCTAGTTCTTACCCAGGACACTGCCTAGAGCCATAATGGGGATTAAGTTCCACTCCTGGGTTCCTTTGGTTTGTGGAAAAGAGTGTCACAATGGCCTCCTCTGGGCCAAGGGTGACTCAGTAGCACCTGGCTCATCGTGGGCCCTCAGAAGCCAACAGTTATGGGGGAGGAACCTGAGACTGACCTGTCATGGACCATGAGCTCTGTGGCAGACCTGCCACTGCCCTTCCCAACTCCGGGGGGCGGGGGGCCCACACTCACATTGCGGAACTCTCGGAAGGGCACAAACTGCACGATGTCGCGGGCGGCCTCCTCGCCTGTGTGTGAACGCAGTCTCCGGTTGTCCCCATCCAGAAACTCCATGGCTGCAAAGTCAGCGTTGCCCACCCCCACGATGATGATGGACATGGGCAGCTTGGAGGCCTGCACCACGGCGTGCCGTGTCTCCTCCATGTCGCTGATGACCCCGTCGGTGATGATGAGGAGGATGAAGTACTGCTGTAAGGAAGAGTCAGCCAGGTGATGAGTGAGGCCCCGGCACACCCCTCCTTTCCGAATCCCCGAGGCCTGAAGAAGGCAAAGGACCCACTCAGTGGGACACTCCCTGCTCTGAGCCTTTGCCAGTTGCTATGCAGTATAGCTCCGGGCCACTGAGGCTTAATCCGCTGCACTTCAGTTTCATCATCTCTAAGCTGAGAATTACTGCTCAGAGCTGGCCTGTCAGCTGCCTGGCAGGCCCAGGCTTGCACAGGAACACATGCTAGTCTACAAGCCTCTGGGGCTGGCCTCCCTCCTCTGTCTTTGTGGGCAGGAATACGTGTACTCTGTTAACTCAATACTTAGCACAGATGGAGACACCCGCAGGGGCTAAGCACAGGTTATTTGGGCCATCACTTCTGGGATGTGGATCAGGGTCACGTCGAGGTTGTAGTATTGCTGGAACTGGGTCAGGAGGAGCAGGTGTAAAGCAGTCACCCTGTTCTATACACAGTGCCCAGGAGGCAGCCTTGGGGCAGACTGATGTCTTAGGCCTCTGGCTTTCACAGACCCTCTTCGACAGAGGGTAAGACGCTCAGGGCTTTAGGCAGCATGGGCTCCAGGCAGACCCCGACACCACTGTACAGTTTGCTCGGAGTCTCCTTGCTACCTTCTGTTTATGGTGACACCAAACTTTCATATAGCGAGGTGTGTTTTTATAAATGATTTCAGTTAGACTATATTAAAGCCAGGAGGTGGTGGCACACGCTTTTAATCCCAGCACTCGGGAGGCAGAGGCAGGCGGATCTCTGTGAGTTCGAGGCCAGCTGGTCTACAAGACCTAGTTCCAGCAGGACAGGCTCTAAAATTACAGCAAAACTCTGGCAAAAAAAAAAAAAAAAGAAAGAAAGAAAGAAAAAGAATATATTAAATAGTGAACATGGGTAATCTGAGAATAAAATACACAAAGGATGACTTAGTATGGAGAGGATAGATGACATTCTGAAAATTCACAGGACAATCCAACCAATGGGCCTCGGACTTGGAGTTGGCTGGTACCTTCCTTTCTGCTCAGCCCTGTCCTGGCCATCTTGGAGCCCTGTTTCCTAACAGTGTTCTGCCCTGCCCAGGAGATAAACAGAGGAGCAGTATCCTGATTCACTGCTGGGGCTTCTGTCCTCTAGTCTGACTCCTGATTACCAGAAGGGAAAGCTTGGGGAGGGCAGAGGTGACACAGGTGGGCACAGAGCCACCTTCATACCTATCAGCTTGCAGATGACACAAGCCTGCTTCTTCTTCCGTTCCAAAGTACAAACTACGGGTCAGGGTGTGGTGGGCTGGTGCAGACACTGGCCCTACCCTCCTCACCCCAGCTCCACTGCTGTGCCTTTAAGAGACCAATCCCCAGGCTGGGGATAGTTGTTGCCATGGAGATAGTAGCCTGAACAGCACAGCAGACAGCTGTGGCTGCCAGCCCCTAGGCCTGGTTTTATCAGTCCATCTAGACCCTTTCCCTGCTGCTGCCAGTGGCTGCTTCGGGGTCTCTTCCCTAGCTGGCTTTTCATCCACATTAACCTTACCTCCCAGGCAGTTCAGGGCAATAGTCTTGGGATACTTAGGAAGAGGCCTGACAAAGGTCTAATTGGCTGCTCAGTCAAAGGTAGCACTTGTCGTCAAGCCTCATCCAGCTCTGACATGTGCCCCCCCCCCCCCCCCCCCCCCCCCCGCCACTTCCTGTGGTCCTTATGCTCTCTGTTGTAGTCTGCTGTCTTCCTACCCAAGGATCTGAGTGCAGAAAGGCAGGGTCTGGGCTCCTGCTAGACTGTGGGTACGGTAGGCTGGGTAAGAGGTTCCTGACAACGTAGGACCGTTAACAGACAACCTAACTGAGTCTGGCTTAGAGACCACCAGAAAGCTCAGAGGGATTCAATGGCTTGTTACGGCCCCGTTAACAGGTAACTGACAGGTTCTAGGTTTATGCCCAAATCTACCTGACCACAAAGCTGGGGCTCCTTCCATGCTGTCCTCCGCCACACACTGCATTGGTAGGTGGGCACTGTGAGCCTGCCAGGAAAAGCTATCTTGTCACCCATTAACCTGGGATTGGAGAGTGAGTGGTTGGGACAGTGACCTAGGGCAAAGTCCAGAAGCCTGGCTATAAACCTTCACTCCTGGGTGCCAAAGCCAGCCAGGACAAAGCCAGGGTCATAAACGGGAGCTTCAGAGGTCTACCACCACTCTAGAGGTCCCCAGAGCAAATCAGAAGGGTTGTGGAGGGAGAGAATGGATAGAAGGGGTAGAAAGGGACTCTGAAGTCCTGGTGTCCCTACTGTGCTGGTCCCTTCTGATCCCCTTCCTAGCCACACAGAAGAGTGTCGAATCCTCTATCCCAAGTAAATGTGCCCTCTGCTCCCACGGCCAGGGATGATTTCACAGGAGGTCCCTCCGCACACTCCTTCCCTGCACTCTAGGTGCCCTTGACAACCCAGCACACACTGCATGTCAGGGGCCTGGAATCCAATGCAGGCCTCCAGCATGTAATCAAATAGACTCCCCGAGCCAACTCCCAGTACATTCAAAGATTCCAGGAATGCATTGGGACCAGGACTGTGCACAGCCACTTCTCCTAATGCCCCGATGACTGGGTTCATAATAAACAGACATGACCACAACAGTTCCAGGCAGAGTCTGGGGAGGCTGGTAGTTTCTGCCAAAGGCCCTGGGATGGGAATAAGAGACATTCTTAGGGGGCTGGCTGCTGCCTGTACTCCATCCGGCCCTGGATGCCTAGGCCAGCAACCAGGAATGGGACACAAAAGACAAGGCCTTCCTGACCAAAGCAGAGGCCACTTTCAGGCCACTCAAACCTGCCCATTACCCTCCAGTGGCTCCCCATTGCCCTCAGGAGGAAACCACACAGAGTGCCTGATGGCTTCCAAGGTTCTATGGGAGACAGTCAGCCTTCTCAACCTTACCTGCGCTGTCACAGTCTCCTATCCACAATACACACACATGCCATTGCACAGGCTATTCCCTTTGCTGGGCCATTATACACGCGCACACACACGCACATAAGTATACATGCACAGATACAATCCTACGAAGCTAACTCTAAAGAGTCTCTCAAGTCTAAGTCTGGATATCTCCTTCTAAGCACCAACCTTTGCTGTGTCTGCTGTCAGTTAAGACCATCTGGATGGTCCTGTACTGCAGCCATCAGAGGCGTGGTCACACTGCATCGTTGCTGTGGCCTCCCAGCTAACTCCCGCTAGCCTATAAGCTGGACCTCACTTGTCCAGGCGTCCTTGAGGTTGCACAGCAATGCCCAGAAAAGACATGCGGACCAAATGAATGGAAGAGCGAGGCCCGCTGGAGACACCACCACCTGCCCTGCATTTCCTGCACGTGGATGTGCTGTGTGTGCAGATGTGAGGGAACGGGGGTGACGTCACATCAGCTTCCCCAGCGCCAAAACATGGCTAAACAGAAGCAGCAGCTAGCCCACCGGTTACTTCCAATGCCGTGGGCCTCAAGGTGCACAGCATTCCCAAATGCTAGCCTGAGCAGTGCCCTCAGACATTCCCATATCCAACACATGCGTGTGCCAGGCTCTAGGCTGAACAATGCACACGTGCATTTGGTTGAATCCCTACGGTACTTACAGAAGGAAAGCGCTGGATGAGAAAAACCAAAGCTCAGAAAGCTTCAGCAACCTGCCTGAGTAGCACAACCAGAAAGTGGGGGGAGATGAGGCTCGCACTAGGTTCTTTCCCCTTCAGCTAAAGCCACCCCACAGCCCTACTCACCTCCTTTGGTGGAGAGGGTGGAGGCAAGTGGTGGAGAAGTCTGCATCTACTCCTGGGCCTCAGAGCGGGAGGAGCAGTAGAGACTCCGGGGCCCTACTCTCTCAGTTAGAGATGCTTAGGCACCATCTGAAGTCACAAGGCCTGAGGGGTAACAGCTTACCCCAGGAAACCAAGGGTGGCTTGCAATAGCAAGTAAGACCAAATGGGACTGATTCCAGAGAGGCCAGAGCAGGTGTCTGAGCACAGACACAAAACAAAAAGTGAGGTTCTCACGGGTGAAGAGGAGTGGACAAGACCCCAGCAGACCTGGAGCCCCTCAGTCATGAAGCCGCACGTCTCCAAACCCCACCTCCTGCCCAGCTGACTCCTGGCTGGCAGCAGGTACGGCGGGAGGCAGAGGCCGGGCACACTGCTGGAATATGCTCATGTTCCCTGCCCAGATGGTTTTTCCTAAAGAAGAAAGCAGGCCTGTCTTCATTCCTTTCTAAGACTCATGTAGCCAACAGCCTTGTTGGCACCAAGCTTGGCACCCTCACAAGAGGGTAGTGAAGCTGAAGGCTGCCCCCTATTCTGCCCTATCCAAGCTATTGTATCTCAGAACCCCCAGCAATTAAAGAACAACAAAACAATGTCCTTGCTGGGCCTCATAGAGTTACTGTCCATTCTGGTCACCCCATCTTACATCATCACAGGGGTCAGCACCCCCAATGTATCAGAGGAAATGGGCTTAAAGAGAAGCAGGAATCTGAGTTCTCAGCTGCCACAGACGGGGCTAAACTGGGAGACTCATCTGCACAGTACAGACCACTAGCCCCTTCCTGGCTGTCCCTCCCTCAGCACTTTGTGGGCACTATTCCTGCTTTCCTGAGACGTGGTTACTGTACTCCACTCATTCAAGGCCTTGCATGGGGTGCTCCAGGATTATCAAAGGCTAACCTCCTTGGGCAGCCTGGCATGACCCTCTGGGACACAAACAGGACACTGATCTGCTCTAGACGCATGGAAAGAGGCGCAGAGCACATGACTGGGACGGGCTTCCTCCCCAGAGCCTTATCTGCCTCCAAGACAGTTAGGACAGTCCCAGTTCTTCCCAGAGCCAGCCCTGTGTCCTCTTCTCAGCTCTTCCTCCCTTTTCTCTCTGCTTCTACTTCAGGAAAGCCAACCTCTGCTTCCCCAGTGACAGGTGCCTCCTTCCTCTGAACAGTCCCACAGCGGGCCCCTTCTTCATGGTGGAGAGTCTTCCCTTTGGGATAGGCTAGCAGCATGGTCTCACAGATCCAATCCCATCTATCTACAGAGCACTGTGTTCCTGTCACCCGCCAGGCACTGTGCCAGGCTTAGGGTCTATAGTGAATTAAGTGCACAGAGCCCTGGCCCACATGGCCGAATCTAGAACCGACAGGTGTGGAACCCATGGCCAAGAGGCTGCTAAGTTGCAACAGAGGCAAGAATGGCACGGCGGAGTCAGACCATAAGGAGATGGCCATGCGGTGCTAGTGAGTCGCCATGCAGTGTGGGGAAGAGCCCGTGAGGAAGCACTGGCATCTGGCCCTGGGGGAAGGGACAAGATGAGCAGGGGGTCACAAATCTGACTTCTTGCAATGCTCCAACGGCACTGCTTTCCCGAGAAGGGCTCCAGGAAGCAAAAGCCCATCACACTGGGCTTCTTCAGCCTCAGGACCAGATGGACAGCAGTCTAGAGCGAGTCTGCACCTCACCTGGCCAGGGAACCAGGGGAGGTGAAACATCTTCCTTTCTAGCTCCATCCTGGCAGGAAGATAAGAGCACACATCCCAATCGGATCTCCCTCCTGTTGGGCAGGGTGCCAGCCACTGCTAGCCTCACCCCGGCGTGCACACGCCCTTGCTGCCTACTTACCGTTGCCGTCTGCTGCTGTGTGGCCTGGGCTGCAAACCGGGCCACGTGGTTGACAATAGGGGAGAAGTTTGTGGGGCCATAGAAGCGGATATGGGGCAGGCAAGCTGAGTACGCCTGGGCAATGCCATCCACACCTGCAGAAGATGAGCCGGGTCAGCCCAGTGCCTCTGGGCTCCCATCCTCACTCTACTACTGACAGAGCATCTACTCTGTGCTCTCCCAGAACATTCCTGCCATGGCCAGTGCGGTCTTGAAACAGGAAATTCTCAAGGGCAGGGCTAAGGTCCTAGAATGCCTGGCTATGAAACTCAGACATGCCTGAGTGTAGGCCTGGGGTGACCTGTTTAAGCTTTCCGAGCCTCTCTTAGTGGGTGAACGACAAAGAAGGGGCCAGGCAAGCAGGTGACACGGGGAACTATCTGGAGGTCCACTCTGGGCATTCCTGGCAGCTACTTTGGTGGGGGATGGCTTGAACAGCTCCTTACAATCATGACCAGCCAACACTTCACAATGCTATGCTCCTGGCCCAGGGTTGACATGGACCAACCTAAATTTACGCATGTCTTTGAGGACTTGTACTAAACTAGAGCCCAGGGAGAACTGGCCATCACTTATGGCCAAGGGACACCCTCTATTCCCAAATCATAGCTACAGCCCTAGTGACATGGTGAACTTCCTTCTCTGTGGAGTTCATCCTGGTCCAGCCTTGGGATCCCCCAAAGGGAGAAGATGCCCTTTCATCCCATCCAGCATCTTCTCTCCTCTTAGTTTCTGAACTGTCTTGAGCAACATGTGGGGAAGGGGTGGAGCTGAACTTCCATCGCTTCCTGTTCCCTCCCTGCCAGGCCACCGTCCATCTTTGGCCATCAGGGGAGAGGGGCAGGCAGGAGTGCAATGATGCCCTTCCTAGACGACACACCGCTCTGCTACCTGTCCCCCCAATTATCATCTACTTCCCCATGCACCCAAGGAATGAGCTAAGCAGGTAGCACACCTCCCTAGGCCCAGAGAGGTGCAGCGACTTCTACAAGGCTTCACCAGGCACAGGCGGCAGTCGTCCTTGAACTCAGGACTGTAGGACTCAACACTCCTCTCACCTGTCCCTCTGAGTAAGCAGGACAGGGAGGACATAGGAAGAACAGACACTGGAATCCTGTCCCCCTCCCTCTGCCCACTTCTTCTGCAGGCAGGGCCCACACTCACCTGAGCAGAAAGGGTTGGTGGGGTTGAAGTTGATGGCAAACTCATGGGACACCTAGAAAGCAGAAGACAGGCTGAGAGGCAGCATCCTGCCCACATCGAGGCCAGCCCCCTCTGTGCTGTGGGAATACCTCCAACCAATAGCCTCTAAGATACCAGCCCACTCGGGTGTGGTCTCTTATTTGCATGGTCTCTTAAAGGCGATTGGCTGAAGGAGTGCCCACAGCACCTCCGGGGTTTTACTCCCTTACTCTGCCATATCTAGGTTACTGATCCCACATCTGCCTCCCTTACTTCATAACGGTGAAACTGAGACCTTACATGCCAGTTCATTCACTGGGGTGAGGGTGTCCAGGATGCTGTGTACCTCCCTTGTCAAGAGACCTGAATGGGACAGAGATGGCCCCAACAGCAGTGGGACCCTGGAACACTAGGAACGCCCCTGTTCACTCTTTCCATTTGGGGAGCCACTTGTTTGGGCATTGAAGGCTTTTCCAATCTCAGCACCAGGCAGGGTGTTAAACAGAAGTCTACCTCGCACCTCATACAACTGGGATTGGCTGACCACTGCTCATGGCTAAACTAGGGAATCAGACCTTGCAATGGGGCCGAGTAGGTCACACATAAATTATGCAGCAACCCAAGGCCTGATCCTGCATCCCTGTCACAAGTCCTGGCTCCCAGCCTGGGGTTGGAGACTGGGCTTAGGGGTAAAGAGCACACTCTGCTCTTGCAGAGGACCCGAGTTCAGTTCCCAGCACCTATATCTAGGGGCTGACAAACACCTGTAACTCCAGCTATAGATGAACTAATGCCTTTGGCCTCTGCCAGCCCCTACAATCACATGTACGGACTTCCCCTCTGACACGCATACATAATTAAAAATAAAGTAAATCTTTTTTTAAAAAAAATAGCTGGCCCCTCAAGCTCTGGAGCCAAGCCACGTCTGCTCCAGCACCTGCTGAGCCACTAGGCTGGGTCCCAGACCCACTCTGTCACAAACAAGGGCTTCACACCAACTGTATTCCAGGGACTAGCACGGCAGGAGAGAACCGGGTGCCTCCACACAGACAGCACGCGTAAATGCCTGGGTGCTGTGAGGACAGTGCCAGGGCAGACAGCCAATCCCCACGCGCATGTGGACGATGTAGGCCAGGGCTCCCAGGGAGCAGGAGCACCAGGTGGGACACGGTAGCAGGAAGGAGCCAAGGAGAAGTAGTCGAAGATAATAGGCACACAGGAAAGGAAGAGAGGAAGGCAGGTTCATAGGACGGGTCAGGTGGCAGGATGACGGAATGAGGGCCCAGGAGGGCCAGGTCTGGTATACTCAGGCGGTGTGCCTGACCGCTTAGAGTCCACTGTGTTAGCACCACTGGGCGCTTAGCCTGGCCAAGGCCCCCCCCCCCCCCCCCCCCCCGATATTACCCCGTGACATTTCTAAGGCTTTTGCTCAAGAAACATCTCATTCGGCTGAGTTCTTTGGAAGCTGGCTGTTGTCCTAGCAACAAGCTCTTGCTGGGCCTGGCCACTGGCTCCTCCTTCCCCCACTGTGGCATCTGTGTTTGCCCAGAGCCCCAGCCTGGATCCCTGGGCAAGCACTCACACTCCTGCCTCACACAGTTCAGGGCTAGGATGCCCACTGTTCCTGTGTCTGAACCAGAGTCACTCGGCTGCCCTAAGTGAGCCCTGAGGTGAGCTGAGACGATGGGAGGCCATGCTCATTCTACAGGTGTGTAGCACAGCAGGGCAGACTAGAAGGGGAACTGGCTGAGCTGGCATGCCTGCCATCCCCACAGGCTCCTCCTCTAGGAAGCAACGGATTTGGGCATGATCCTAGAGTCCATGTGCCCTCCTGGAGCACACGCCCCCAGGGTGAGGATAACCTCAGGCAAGCCATATTAAAGCCCTGAGCCTTGGCTGTTTCATGTGTGAAATGGGATAGTGTTCTATGGCCCGGGCTGCAGAAGCTCTCCAGCTCTGTGGCCTGTGTTCTCAGTGACTTCCCAAGCTGGGCCACCCAGAGTTTCCTCCTGCCATATGTAAGGCCATATCTGCCCTCCATCCAGGCCCAGGCCACTCCATGGGCATCTAGGCTCTCTTTCTCCTCCTGTCTCCTTTCCAGCACCCAAGACCTGCCTGCCTTGGCCCTCCTCTCTCCCTGGTACTTTGTAAGCTCTATTGCTCACCCCATGTCTAACCAAGTCTCCCACTATTTCCATCCACTGGAGTCAGGGAGGCTGAGGGCCCCTTCTCCCTGCCCTGTGACTCAAACCGCTGGGTATTCTATCCTCCCTGAACCCCCTTTGCCAGCCTCCTCCACAGTGAAAGAGGGACCACAGCTGACCTCTGCAGCTTGGGGTAAGAATACAATGAAGCTAGCCATCAGGTAGAGTTGCCTGCAAAGCGCTCCAAGAGCCAACAAGCACTGCTACCTGACCTTCTGCCTTTCCTGATGTCCATGCTGTGACTTCTCCCTGATCTGCTCCCCCAATTCCACCCCTCTCCACCCCAGCTCGGCCCTGACCAATTCTGTGTGCCTGGCCTCTCCATTTCACCCAGAGTGGATCTTGGCCCTGCAGCGGGTGTCTACCCCTCTCTCTGCCTTGCGTTCCAGACCATCCTCTGCTGGGCTCTTAGCCTCATTCACAGAGGTGCAGGACTAAGACACAGGTGTAGTCTGGGCTAAGTGCACGGCAGAGAGAACCCGGAACCCTCCACTCCATTCTGCCCCAGCCCCAGTCCCATCTCCACCAAAGGAGGGAGTGTCTATGTCACTTACCTTCCAGTCTGGAGGTAACTGGGCCCCAAACCCCAGAGCAGGGAACATCTTATCACTGAGCAGACAGAGAGAACATGTGAGACATTTGGGCAGCCCTCCCAGCCACACACACACACACACACACACAGGCACGCACACACACACGCGCATACACACCCAGCCCCCATGCCACACCCTCCTCCTCTGGTCCACAGTCTTGTGTACCTTAAGCACTCCAGGAACAGAGAGTAGAAAGTCCCCATCCAGAGTTATTCCCTTCTAAGCCCAAGCCTAAGTTCACATAGCTTGACACAGCAGACATTCTTATTTTTAAGCAGTGGGCCTAGAAGCACCCTAAGATCACAGTAGAAGCAAAAGGGTGCTTCCAACTTCCTGTTTACAATTGGGGGGATTACTCCTAAAATGATAACCATGACCTACCTTCATTAGCCCCAGAGCCTAGTTTCACCTTCCTCCTGTGCCTGAAAGCCACGCCCAGACCTGGCCTCTCACAGTTCCTCACACCTATGGGACACCCTGTCTCAACGTCAGCCACTATGCACCATTTGAAGTAGCCCTCCCTAAATCTGTTTTCCTTAACAAACTCCTCCTCATCCTCCAAGGACCAACCAAAATGGCTACTTCTCTTGAAGGGCCATTGACGGGTCCCTGAGACCCCATAATGCCTCTCTTTGGTGCTCCCATGACTTCTGCCTCACATGTAAACAGATGTCTCCAAATCCCAATGATTCTTCTAATGAGCTTCCAGGCAAGGACAGCGTCTTGTTTGTTTACTTGTTTAACATTTATATCAAAGAAACTCTGGCTGCTGTGCAGAACACGAACTGATGGAGCCCAGGACAGAGCAGGGAGACCAGTTAAAGGGGGTGGTGAAAGGGAGGCAGACTCCCAGCCGCCCCCTGGGGTTCTGCTGAGCCTGAGGGCCAGTGGAGGCCATGGGTGACCTGGTGGGTATCAGGGTCTTCCACTGACCATGAAGCCTTCCTTGCTGTGCATGTTGTGTGTGGCCTGGAAGCACAGCTACCCTGTAAGCCCGATGCCATCTGGGCCCTAGTCCTCGGCTATGTTCACTCAGACACATTCTTAAAAAGCAAAACAAAACAAACAAGCAAACAAAAACCAGGGTCTCACTATGTAGCCCTGGCCGGCCTAAAACTCAAGTCGGTAGCACCTAGTTGACCTTGAACTTACATAGGTCAGCCTGCCTCTGTCCCACAAGTACCCAACAGCTGTGAAAGCAGTAACTGCACTGTAGCAACTTAGCTTCATCTTCCATCCTAACTCATCTGCTTACTAGATAATTGGTACATCACGAATAGAAAGAGTCCAGTTTGAACCCGGGCTTGGCAGGCAAGAGTACAGGAATCGATGGGCAATGTCTGCCAGGGGACCGGAAGGGACAATAACTGTGTATATGCCTCTTGCCCGCCATTCCTAGGTTTACAGATCCCTGGGTCCCTTCTAGCTCAGACAAGCTGAGCATCCCAGTCTGAAGGGACACCAGCTGACCTTCAGAGTCATCTCCAAGCGTACCTGTCATAGTCCTGGATGATCTGTCCCACCGCCCAGATGGCTGACAGGTATTCGTTGGTGCCCATGGGATTGATGTAGTGCAGAGAGGAAGGGTCGAGGGGATTCCCGTTGGAGGCTGTGAAGTCTATTCCAACCTGCAGAAGGAGGGAAAAAGGCCAAGCAGTGTGGCCAACCACTCCAGATCCCCAGCACAGCCTCAGGGATGAGGAGGGCCTAGTGAACACAGAAAGTCTACACGTTCCGCAGCCCCCACAGTCGGAAGAATGGCTGGGATCTGCGACCTGTTTGGTTGTTACTCTTCTGCTCCCGTGCTGCCCATGGCAGGGAAGGCTGGCAGCCCCCCCCCCGGGGGGGGGAGGAGCAGGAACTGGGCTCTGAGGCCATTTGGAGCTTGCACTACAGAAACAGGCAAAGGAGCCTTTCAACTTGTAAGCAAGTGACAGTCCAGTTCTCACTATATGCCAGGGACTATGGGACAAGCTGAGGAAGGAGGAGAAGGAAAATAGAGAGGGTTCAAGTTCATGGCCCTCCCAGCCCAGGAGAGGGACAAATGCGGATGAGTGGAAAATTCCTCAGATGCTTTCAGACAAGACAATGAACGCCAGATGTGTCAGAGGACAGAAAGCACCAGGGGAGGTTGGCAAAGGTGGCAGAGGGAACCGTGCAAAGCCCTGGGGTGGGCAGAGAACTGCCAGAAACAGAGGTGTGGCCCGAGTGAATGGAACAGAAGGCAGGAGCAACGGGACAGTGGAACCCTCCGAGTCAGTGGGAGGAGCTGACCTTTCCCTGGGGGGGTGGTGGTGAGGGGAGTGGGAGAGCCTGGGCCCCTGTTCTGCCCCCAGCCAAGCCTGACTCAGCCTGCCAACCAGGACACACTCCCTACGCCCTCTCCTCTGAAGTCAGTTGCATCCCTTGCCCCAAGGAAGTCCTAACTAAAGTCTATCACTCGACCCTGATGCTGTGGCAGAGGCCTGAGGGAAGATCATGGGTAGGCTGGTGATGGGGAGGGGGCTTACGGTGAACATGAGCTGGCAGCCTCCCAGGATGTAGTCCAGGAAAGAGTAGTTCCGGTGTATCTGGAAGAAATGGTGAGTCAGTGGGTCCTGGTTGGGCTATGGATGTCCCTGTAGGAGTTGGTGCTTGTGCCCTGGAGCCTCAGGAGAAGGCCAGAGGCAGCAGCTGAGCCTGATTTGATCACAACAGACTCCAGACCTCTCTAGTAAAGGCCATGAGCGGATGAGGAACCCAGAGCATGGGTGCCATTCTAGGCAGGGACCAGCTCCCAGAGCCAGTCACACCTGCCAATCAGTCATCCAATGGAGGAAGCCTGCATTCAACACTCACTGGGTGCTGGGCAGCCACCTCCCCGAAGTCTCTCTGCCTCCCTTTCTAACACACTCCGAGTGCAGATGCCCGTCCAAGGCCTCCTGAGCAGGGTAACAGCTAGGAGATGCCACGTCTGCTGTCAAGGCCTCTGCCAGCAAAGCATGTTTCCAGGTCAGGGGCATCAGGGATCTCTCCAAGATAAATGCAATTAAGCAAAAATTTTTAAAGGGGCATGCCCCTCCCACACCTGTCATGCCTGAGCTTGGAAAGATGACAAGTTCGAGGCCAGCCTGGACTGCACAGGCAGACCATCATAGAATCGGGCTGGACTGGAAGAAACAGCCAGGCGGTTGCCAAAATATGTTGAGTGGCAGGTGTTTCGGAAATGGATCCAAAATCATGCTTGGCATTGACAGGGCACTGTCTGTGGCGCTGCCACCAAAGGCCCCTGTGACCCTGTGACAATCTGGGCTAGAATGTGACCAGGATGGGGAGGCCTCAGCAGGCCATGTTCTCCTGCATCTCAGGCCGAGCCGGGTGCACTTGTCCACTCACGCTGCCTTCCTTACGGTCCAGTCTGCTAATGTGGCTTGACCACAGTGTTCTGAGTCTTAATGGCCTCATTTCTAACAGGGAAACCATAGCTGCCTGGGTCCTCACTGATGCCAGAAGCCAGGGCACTCAGTCCCAGCCTCTGCCGCAAGTGTACGGAATAAGCCTCCAGGGTAGGCAGACGTGGTTCCCAGCTAGAAAAATCACCTGGGAAATCAGCTCACACCCTTCCTGGCTCTGCACAGGAAGGGAATAGGAGACGAAGCCGCAGCATGCTCTGCCTTTCCACACACCCATTCTTCAAACAAGGAGACCAAGGCTTCTGTGTATCCTCAGCTCACCTTGCATGATCTCAGGATAATGATACCCGAGTTCTTGTAGCTCTTCTTCTTCCTCTGCTTTTTGGGGTTGATGCATTCCATCTCCAGCTGGCACGGTGGGAAGGAAGGGAAGCTCAGCTGGGGGATCTCAAGACCCCATTCTCCCAGAGCCCCAGAATGCCCTCTACAACCTAGACCCAGGGTCAGATGCCTCCCCAGAGAGGTTCTCTGGGTGGCCTCCTCCAGACTACTTTCTGGATGCCCAAGCTTTGGGGGCTGTTCTCGCTTCATCCACACCCTGAACCTCTATCCCACAGACAGAGGGAGGTCACAGAGGCAGAAGCGGAACACCTATGTGCTGGGGTCAACGTCCTGGACTTGTCTGCAGTCACTGCTGGGACCGGGCGAACTCGGCACGTACACCCATCTTACCGGGACGCCATCCCGAGCCTCATTCATCTGCAGCACAGAGGTTTGGAACTCGCCGATGAAGTCGTGGCCCCCGTTACTGTCGTAGTCGTAGCACATAACCTGGGACAGGTGCAGCATGGTCACCCCAGAGCTGTCCCGGGGTGCGCTCTCAGCCTGCTCCCACCCGAGCAAACCTCATGTCTATTGTGTGGGCATTCCCTCCTGCCGTCTGGTCTCTCTGGGGTTCCTGAGCTGCCTCCTACAGGAGACCTTCCAGGGTTGCCAGGAAAGCAGGTTGAAGTTACCCGAGGATGAAGGCTGTGCTGGTTACTCTATAACCACCAGGCATCTGTTCCTCCTTCGGCCAGGCCAGGACCTCTGCAATCCTATCCAGCAACTCTTATATAGCAGGGCTCTTGGGGGTGGGGATCCTGCCCAAGTCCTGAGGGTCAGGCAGATCCAGGCCTTGACCCTAGGGCCCCTACGTTCTCATAAGAAGGGGCTCTTCCCAGTTTCAACATGTATGCCAGGAGCCCCGATGGGGTAGAACCGAAAGTGGGGCTGGCGGGGTGGGGAACACGGCCCCAGAGTCACTAACCTGGATGGGCTTCGCCATGTCCCCATCACACAAGGACACCAATGGCACAGTGAACGGCTTCCACACAGGGTCCAGCGTGTACTTGATCACCTGGGAAGCAGGGAGGAGCAGAACGTGCACAGACTCATTAGCGCCCATTAGAGACAGATGTGAAGATGGGCAAACCCTTAGCCTTGCTTCCAACTTTGGAAGCCAATGTTCCTGTGGCCCTTTTGGTGGGATCTACATGGCTGGGGCAGCACAGGCCGCCCCCTACTGTCAGCTTGATGAATCAAAAAGTCTTGAGATGCCCCCACCCCAACCCCAACGGCTCCTTTTACCTACCTCGGTCCTATGGACTAGCATCCATTTGCCATCATCCCCTGGCTTGTAAAATTCAAGAAACGGGTCTGACTTCCCGAAGAGGTCCTGGGGGGAAGCAGGACATGTGTGAGAGGAATGGCCCTAGCAGATTCAGGGGGGGCTGGAGTGTAGCCCAGCCACCTCCCTGATTCAGGATTGGAGGGAGCTACAGTGCAGCCTGTCTGTCCCTTCTCTTCCCCCAACCTCCCTGGGGTTCAGCCAGAGGCCTGGTGCTAACCATCTGAAAAACGAGAAACCCCCACAGTGAGGCAAGAGTTCTGTGCTCTAGAGACACCACGCCTTAGGTGGAGAAGTTACAGCAGCACAGGGCTCCAAGAAGGCCATGCCTGTCATAAGGCCAGGCACAAGGACATTAGAGACCACAGCCCTAAGACTACAGGGCAGGCCAGTGTCGCGGTTTAGCAGAGGACACTTGCCATCAAGCCTGGTGACTAGAATTCACATGGCGGATGGAGGAGAGCTCACTCTGCAAGCTCTTCTCGGACCGTGTGTTCCATAGCTCTGTGGACCCCTCCGACTGTAATAAATAAACCCATGATTCCTGTCACCAAAGGGCATGAAGGCATCTAGAAATCCATTCATATAAGTTAAAAAGAATGGCACTCTGAAGAAGCTTTACAGGAGTGGAGGGGACAGAGTGGAAATCGAGTAAGAATGTACAGGACAACAGTGTGCATCCGGGAGACAGGCACCTGGAGGCCACTGTCACGTCTGTCCCCAAGAGGGCTCAAGGAGGGGGCTATAGAAGGACAGTTAGGATGCAGAGGGGCACCAGGGCAATGTTCACAGAAGAGGGTCTCAGGTGGAGAGAAGAGACCATGAAGGGCCTGAGATGGAGGGGGCGTGGTTTAACCTGGGTACCCAGGGCTAGCAGATGTGAGGTCCTGGGTCCCAACCTCAGCACTGGAAAAGGAGAAAATTCATAAAGCTGAGGAAAGCAAAGGTTCTGGTCTAACCATGTGGCCTAAGGAGAGGAGGGGGAAGGGCAAGAATCTGGACCCTTGGAGGGCTACATCGGAGTCAGGGAGTGTAAAAAGGGGGTCACAACGAGAGGGTGTCCAGTCACAATTCTCCTCCTTCCCAATGGCAGTGCACTATCCCACGGTGGGAGAATTTCTGTTGCTGGAAGGCCTCCCTGCCTGGCTTACCTTCTTATCCAGCTTCCTGCCGGCCAGGCTCAGCGTGATGACGCGGTTGTCTGACAGCTCCTGGGCTGCGATCTGAAAGGTTGGGGCTGTGAGAGTGGGGTCTGCTCCTCCCCTTCTGCACCCTGCCAGGACCCATCTCTGCAGGGCTAGGTGCAGGGCAGAGGGGAGCGAGCGTGAACGCTAGGTGAGCCTGGACCAGCCTCTTGACTTCTACACCTTGGTTTCCATTTTCTGGAAAACGGGGTAACAATGGGACTGGTTATGAAGACTCAGAGAGTGAGTCCCGTGGCTCAGGAGAGGGGCAGGTAATATGGGGACTAGTCAGGGGAGGTGGTCACGAACCAAGGGGAGAGGCTCCGCACCAGGGAGCACAGCCCTCCTCAGGGAGCACAGGCCTCGAGCTTGGTCTCCAACCTGAGAGCTACACACAGCTGAGTACACTGAGGTCCGGGGAGGATGGGGGACGCACACTAATCATCATCTATTCACGTCGTCTCCATAGCTACAGCCCTCAGACCTCAGCGCAACTGCGAAAGTCCACAGTGGCCTCTCCCCACCGACGGACTCACAGTCCTGCCTCTAAGACGGGCTTACCTGAGAACAGTCTTGCTTGAGACTGACCACCCCGGCTCGACAGACCAAAGGCCCTGGGGCCCTTTCTGCCTCCCTGTTCTTCACCTAGATTATAGGATGGTGCCTATCATCCCATCTCCTAGAGGAAGGAACTCAGGCCTAGCATGGGGCCACAGGCATCCTGGACAAACACTGAGTGGGGTCCCCCTGCTGGCATCTGACTGCAAGGAAGCTTCCTTGAGAGCTGACTGTGAGCTCTGAGGGGGATGGGCAGGGCTGGGGAGGGGGTGCCTTCCAGGCTGCAACAACCTGGGAACCATCTTGGTGGCTTTTGAGACATGTTATAGATTTGGCTTACCCTGAACTTGGGGAAAGGAGAAATTATTGAGGCGGGGAAGCAAAGCAGGGACTGAGGGTTCACACAGCTTGAAGGAAAGACTCGATAGGCAGTAGGGAGCCATGGGTGGGAGTGAGGGGCCCAAGCACACACAGAAGAATGAGCTGCTTTCGGCAGCACATCACAGGCCGGATGAGGAAATCTCGCTTGAGGAACTCTTGCTTCTCTTGGGCTTCATTTCCCTCATCTATGAGATGGGGTTTGCCCTGCCTTCTAGGCTCTGAGGACCGAGGAGCCCATCCACAGAAAGAGCCTGCCCGTGGCTGGAATCACTGCAAGGTGTAGGGGGAACCATTGCAGTTGCTGGAATCACTGAGAGACTGTGTTATATGCATCAGGAGCCTGTGAAATGCTCCCCGGGGGCGGGGAAGCTTCAGGGACTAGTATTGGGGGGATACTGTGAGGGCTCTGGACACCCCTCCTCCCGATGATAAAGAGGCCCCTGGCCCTGAGCCGCATCATCATATCATCGTATAGAGCCTTCTGACAGTCTCCCAGCCAGACAGCCCCCAGTGCATCATCTGTAGAGCCAGAAGCCCGTTGCTAAGAGACCTGTTGCTAAGTTGTAAGTTGGGCCTTTTTACTCCCAACAAAGCTGGTGATTATCTGCTGGAGAAGCAGTCCATTGATGGGGGAGGGTGGCGGAGACAGAGAAGGGATGTGAAGGGCAGGGAGGGGGGCAGATACCGTGATCAAGCCCTTCCCCGCAGGCTTGTCATTCAGCAGCAGCAGAGGCCTGGTGATCTTCTTGCTGGAGACAATCTGGGATGGGAGAGACAGGGAGGAGAGTTCAGGGAGGCAGCAGGGGCTCTTGGGGATGGGTCAACAACAGGACGGTGGTGACGGCACCATGCATCACACTGCCCCCTCTTCTCTGTGGTTGCAGGTGGCGGGCACTGGGTTTGGTTACTCCTTCCATGGAAGCTTTCTGCCCAGCCCCAGACTCACTGAGCTACACCACTTTGGGGCCTGTTGGCTCCTGGGGTGTCTGCATGGAAGATGGGAAGTCTGCCAGGAGGACTGGTTAGGGAAAGGAAAGCATGGGAAATCCTGTCTGAGGGCTGTCCGACCCCAAGGGCAGAGGTTGACTCCGAGGCCTGTGTGTACCCCACTCCGCTTGGGAGCCCCAGGCTCACCGTGCCAAGGCTGCAGGAGAACTGACCCAGGAAGTCATGCTCGTCCAACTGTGCGCTGGATTTGTCCTGGTCGAACAGGGCGAACTTGAGTTTCTGCACCTCCTCGAAGTGGTAGTCCAGCACGAACTTCTTGGAGAAGGCTGGGTTAAGGTTGTTGATGGCCGTCTCTGTTCTGTCATACTGGCGGAGAGACATGGTAACGGTAGGCAGAGTCATGGCGGCCAGGTTCCCTCTCTAGCTAGCGCCTATCAACCTTGCTACGGAACACCTCCAGCCAGCGCTCACAGCCATGAGCCCCAGCTCACAGAGGAAGACACCAAAGCTCTGAGGTGTTATGTACAAGGGAGGCAGGTGCAAGATCCGAGCCCAGTCTTGATTCCAGGGACCTCCCTCTTGACTCTGCAGAGCCTTTCCGTTCCCAGGGACAAGGGACAGAGCTCAGGGCACAGCCCCGACTGGGTAAGTGACAGAGCACAAATCCCTGTCCCCATCTGGGCCTGCTTCTACCTCTGTAAAACAAAGGCCTTTGACTCTGTGGCTTTCCTATGTTTTACTTTGGGAAATCCCTTTTCTCAAAAATCACACTGTACATGCGTGCTAAGAGAGGAAGGAGATCACAGAGGGAGGCCGGGTCAAGGGCTTCAGTTTGTAACTTGGACAAAATTCTGGACTTGTCCAGTCTAACATGCCCACCTCCTTTGGACACCAAAGCCTTGGTGGGCCAGGGCTAGGCACTGTAGGTACATGGTAGTTTGGGCAGGAATCACCTCCTGGCCTCAGAACACACACAGCAGAGCCTGAGTGAGGCTATTTTGAGACCCGGGCTATGTTGGTTTTTCCTTCCACCCAGGCTTCCAAGGGCAAGAGCAGCAGGGATCGGAAGAGGCCTTGACTAAGACTATTTTTAGCCTGTGTGGACAATCTGGGGGTAGTAGAGACTGGGGGTGTCATGAGTTGGGGAGACACCACTCCCTGAGGAGCATGCGGGGCGGGTTTTGGAGACATCTCAGAGGGGATTAGTACCTGCAGGCCTGGACTACCCTGACCCCGGGCTGACCTGGTGTCACACCTCCCTCTGTTGGCTATACCACCAACACACTGGAAATACAGGAACCTTGCATACTCCAAGCCCCGCTGCCCCCCTCTGTAAATTGGCCAGCAATCCCAACTCTTTTAAAAAGAAGTATTTTTCATTACAAGAAGCCAACGTCTGTGAGGCCCAGAAACCGAAGCATGTTCAGTGAGTGCCAATCACTCGCTCAGCTCAAACAGGAACTCAGTGTGGCCACACACCTGCCATCCCAGCACTCAGGAGGAAGAGGAAGGGCCAGGAATTCTAGGTTAGCTTCTGCTACCCAAAACAAAATGCTACTATATATGCTGGGAACTATGCATGCATGCTGAATGATATGGAATATGAGACACTGAGCTGGGATTAGGGATTCTCATTGGCAGGTAGGTCTACAGTCCTCCAGATTGTCTTCCTCGAGTTAATCTGAATCTGACAAATGACAATCATAACTTCCTTTGAATAGGTGTCAAAGCTAGTATGTGAGCAGTTCAAGTTTCTCGGTAACCTCCCTAAACCACAGCCTTTCTCAACCCTCAGGCCAGAGGCTTCCAGCCCAGAAGGCCCCATGCTGAAGCTAGTCACTGTAAGGGAAAGAGAAAAGCCCTTTCAATAAAGAGACAGGACCAGAAAGGGACAGGAGTTCACCTGAGATCACACAGCAGGGAGTAGCATTGCTGGGCATGAGTCCATCTCCGGGGCTCAAGTTTGAACAACTTATTTCTCTTTGCTTCTAGCCAAGAGGGTGATTGTTAGAAACAAAAGAGGAAGTTTCCTTGAAGAAAGCAAGTCCGTACAGAACTATAAAAGTTTTCCTAACTATAGCCATATAAACTATTAGGATATAATAAATATGATAATTATATATCTGTGGGTGATAATTTAGATAGAAGTCTAGCTATAAATCTATATCTATATATAGGTGGGGATTTTTTTTTTTTTTGGAGACAAGGTCTTATTATGTAGCCTTGGCTGGCCTGAAACGCACAGAGACCCACCTGTCTCTGCTTGTATTGGTACTAAAGGCATGTGCCCCCACAGTACCACACCCAGCCACAAAAATATTTAGGTTTTTTTGAGACTGAAACTTACTTATTATGTAGCCTGACTGACCTGGAACTTGCAGTCCTCCTGCTTCAGTGTTGGAATTACAGGTGTGTACCGCCACACCTGGCTTAAGTAATATTTTAAGTACACTTAAAGTTTGTGAAAAGTGACAGTTCCCTAAGTGGTCTTCCACCCCCAGCCTTCGTCCCAAGGGTGGGACCCCAGCATTCCCTGGATCCAGGAGGTGCCCTTCTGCCGCCCAGCCAGCCCTTGCCCATCACAGACACCGCAGCTGGCCTCACCTCCATCCACCTGCCGTTGTCCTCAGTAAAGAGGACACAGAAGGGGTCAGACTTGGAGGTGACGTCCCGGTCCAGCAGGTTCTGGCCACTCACTGACAGCTCCACTTTGCACACACAGCACTGAGAGCCCAAGGGGATGGCCCCTGGGGCGGGGGCACCCCCATCTGGAATGTAGGCCATGGGGGTTGGTGGCGGCAGCAGCAGCAGTTCTTGGCAGTCTGGAGAAGAAAAGTAAGCATTAGGAGGGGACGGATACTCTTCATGTGCTAACCTGTCACCAGGAGACCTCAGCACTTGCCCTTCAAGAGCTGGGTATAGGCTGGGGACACCAGGACAAGCCTGTAATCCCTGCATGCAGGAGGCTGAGGTGGAGGTTCCTGAGTTCAGGGCTAGCCTGGGTTACAGGGGCAAGCCTCCGTTTCAAACTAAAACAAAGAAGTAGGTGGTGAGATGGCAGGTGATGTGTATGTAAGACACGGGCAAAGGCTTGCTGGAGAGAGAATGCAAAACACCCACCCGGAAGGAATGAGGAGTCTCCGAGAGGTGTATGGTTTGCCTTGGTACCTGTTCCCTGCCTTAGTCCATCCTTACCCATGAGATATGCATGAACCCGTGTTGCCCATGTAAGATCACAGGACATCATAGCGGACACGGGTATCCTACATGCACTGTGCCAGAAAACCTGGGCTTCTCCTGAGCAACGCATCAGGTGGAGTATATGATGGCTTGGGTTTTCCCTGTTGCTCTGGCCACTAGGAAGTGAGCTTCTGGAAACTTATTCAAAACTGGACCTTGTTCGCTGCCTGTTATGTTCCCTCCCGCACCTCTAGCCCAAGCTCATGACTGGAATACAGAAGGCTTTAGAGCATATATGAAGGGTGCGTGCCCAAATAAGTAAACAAACACATCCTCCTACCCCACTCTGGTCCTGCTTGAGCTGATTCAGCACAAAACTGACACTCCCAGGCATCCTTGACCAACGCAGCTGAGCAGTGTATGTTGCCAACTGTCGGTGGCCCTGTTTCCCTCAGAGGACAAGGTGTCCATATGCAGGAGTGGAGGGACTATCTCCATGGGGTAAGGGAGTTGTGGGACCCCTTTGTCACTGGCCCTATAGACGAACCTAAAGTTCTCTGGACCTATTTCCTATCTGCCCACACACTATCTTACCTTGGTCCTTTGAGAGTCCCAGGGGCAGAGTTTAGCTCACAAACGCATGCACATTATCATGGGCGATAACCCTAGTTCCCCAACACCTCAAAGGCCTTCACTGGTATTCGGTCCCCTCATCACTCAATGAGTTACTGACCTGCATCTCCCCCAGGAGGGGGCTTATGCCCCTTCGCCTTAGAACATGATGGGCCCCCACTGCTTCATACCTCAGTCTTGTGGAGTACATAGTAGTACTATCCCATTTTCCAGGGAAGGAAACCGAGGCCCATGTATTTCCCCTATGTTTGTTGAGTATGTACTTCACTCCCAAGACCTGCCAGCAGCCTGCTGAGCACGTTCTAGTTCTGGTCAACTCTGAGGCTAGAGCTCCTACGGAGCCCCCTAGCCTGGTCTAGCTGAAACACAGTGAGGGTGTAGGACAGGGTCTGTACAAGCCTAGGTCCCTATGGGTAGCTGGATTTCACAGTGAGAGTAATAGCAAGCCAGAAGCAGGGTTGGCGTAATCTTGTTTGCCCTTTGTGTGTGCATCACTTCCTGTGCATTTGTGAAGGACAGGGGTTGACACCGGCGCTTCCTCAGTAGTTCTCCACTTCGCTGTGTGTGCCGTGTGCGTGAACGCGAGGTGCGTACCGTGGCCACACAGGCAGAGGCCAGAACAAGTTGCCAGGTGTCTTCCCCTAACACTCTGTCTTACTCCCAAGTTTACCTTTTCGGCTAGGCTGGATGGCCAGTGAGCTCTGTGGCTCTAACTCCCTCTGCACCTTGAAGTTGGGGTTATAGGCACCCAAAGTCATGCCTGATCTTTTAACACAGACTCTGGGTCCTCAAACTCAAGTCTTCGGAGCCGCACACTTACAGGACAAGCACTCTTACCTACTTAGCTGCCTCCCTGAGTTTTTGAGACAGGGTCTCTTATTGAGGGTGGAACTCACTGGCTATCTGGCTACACTGGCTGGTCAGCTAGTTGCAGGGCTCGGCCTGCTCTGCCCCCCCCCAAGCACTGGGATTCTATGTGCGCATCATCAGGCCTGCCTTCTGTACGGCTATTGGGGAACTGAACTCTGGTCCTCACGCATGCACATGGGCCGTCTCCCGGACCTTTAAAATTTTTGTATCTATTCGTCTGTTTATTGTGCAGGGTATGGGTGGGTGTGCATCCTTAGGTACATGGGGGTCAGAGGACAACTTGTAAACCAGTCCCCTTCTCCCTGAAAGCAGAGAAGCCCAGGGGTGAACGGAGGTTGTTAGGCCCAGCGGTAACTTCACCCACTGTGCCGTCAGCCTCGTCTCTCCCTTTGAGGTAGGATCTCACTATGTAGCCCAGGCTATCCTTGAATTTATAGTCTTTGTTTCTGTTTGTTGCATGCTGGGGTTACAGGTACTGACATATTAGTCCTCAAACTCTCGCTTTGTCTGGGACAGCTGACTGTCTTGTTAAGGAGCAGCAGCTGCTGTCCCACAGCCCCTCCCCAATGCCAACTTCCTTCGGGACACTGCACATAGGACCTCCTGGCAGGGAGGGGATATGGAGAGTGAAGGAGCCAGTCCTCAGCACCCCCCCTCCTACAGCTGTCCCTAGACCCTCATTACAGTCGCACTTCTCGAAGCAGCAGGACAGCTCTGCAATTTGCTGGCAGGATTTATTCTTGTCAGGAAAAATCAGTTTCTGCAGAAATGGCTGAGGAGCCACGCTTGTGGTGCAAGCCAGCGGCTGGGGCTGGAGAGCACAGCCTTAGCAGGTCAGTGGGCATCAAGGGTGTCCACGCGGCCTCTGCTCTGCCTGGGGTGGCAGGGGCAGGATCATCACCCTACTTTACAGACAGGAAATGGAAGAACAGGAAGTGGAAGCCGATCAGGCACCACCAGGGCCAACATCCAGGAAGCAGCGGAGGCTGTGAGACCATCTCCCTATGCCCAAGACAGTGCTGGGCCTTCTCAGAGGAGCATAGTAGGGCAAAGTGGGAACAGTCTGGGAACCCATGAGACCAGGGAGTCTGGGACCAAGAGCAGGCAAGCCAGGGACAAGCTTGTTTTATGTATGTATGTATATATGTATGCATGCATATATGTTGTAGTGATAGGAGTTTGAAACTGGGGTTCCATATATGCAAGCTAAGTGCTTTATTGAACTATATCCCTAGTCTTTGCCCACCTTTTTCTTTTAATATTTTTTTTATAATTTTGAGACAGACTCAGGAAGCAGAGGAAGACAGACCTCTGAGTTTGAGGTCACTCTGGTCAGAGACCAAGTGCCAAGAGCGAGTGCCAAGACAGCCAGGGCTACACAGAGAAACCTTGTCTTAAAAAAAAAAAAAAAAAAAAAAACCCACAACCGACCAACAAACAAAACAAACAAATAAATACATATTGAGAGAGTGGTCTCAGTAAGTTATGCAGGCCTCAGACTTGCCATTCCCTGCCTCAGTCTCCCAAGTAGGAGGAATAGCAAGACTGGTGCCCATGAGCTGGCCCCACTCCCTATTTTATAAAGGACACAGAACCTAGGTCCTCAGCTCCTCCGGCATCACCCTACCCACCCCCATCACCGACACATGGGTTTCACCCACCTCCTATTTGCAACACTGGCTCCTCTGTAATGTATTTTATTATCCTAGGCATGGACCCCTATAGCCCAGAGTTCTGTTCCTACCTAGAATGGGTCAGGCACACTTTCTGGTGCAGCGTACATGAGCTCACATGTATGCAACACACATACACACGCACGCACGCACACGCTCAAACGGACAAATACCAAGGTATTTGTATGCTCACATGACCACTCCGAGGACACACCCTCATGATAGTCACCGGCCTGGCCACGTACCCACAATCTTGCCTTTGTTACAGCACTAACATCCCATATCTAACTGAGGGCATAGCCAGGAGGGCCTGGTCCAGGGAAGCCCACTAAACTCCACCTGGGTCAGCTCCAGCTCCCGCTCAAGAAAAACAGAGCTCTATGAATGGTGGGCGGGGAAGTGGACTCCTCCTCAACCAGGGGCAGGGCTCCCATCTCCAACTCACCCTCTGGCAGGAAGCTCCTGGATCCCCGAAACGGGGAGCACATGGTGTCTGAGGTTGGGACAGGCAGGGGATCAGAGTAGCCGTTGGTGCCAGTGCCACAGCGGGGCAGGGATCCGGACCCTGAGGCCTGACGCAATGGAAAAAGAAACCACAGCCTGGTTGGGCCAGCCCCCTCCCCTCCCTCAGCAGAAGGCAGCAAGGTGTCATTAAGGGGGGGTTGGGTCTGTGAGTGCATTGGGCAAGATGGAAAAGCTCCAGGACAGCACCATCTGCAGGTAATTTGGGGTTTGGGGCTGGAAGAGGGGGCGCGGGCAGTGAGAACCTGTTCCAAGGTTGATCCTGACACCTGGCACAGGTGGGCGCAGGCCCCTGGCAAAGAGCTTGGAGTCAGGGATGCAAAACCAGCAGTCCCGTTTACGGATAAGCTAACTGAGGCAAACCGAAATGACTTGGAAATGACCTGTCGCTGGTCACACATTCATTCAACAAACACTCCTTGTATCCTAGGGCTGCAGGAACAAGGCTGAAGAGCAGGTAGTGGTGGCACAGCACTCAGGAGTAGAAGCAAGAGGATTGCGAGTTCAAGTTCAGCCTGGGCTATACAGCGAGACCCTATTTAAACAGAAAGAATGATACAGAATCGCAGTCATTGCCACCAGGACCAGGCATCTTGCTCTTGATAGAAGGATGGACTTTGAAGACATTAAAACTAAGCTACACACCTAGAGTATTATGGCTTTTACAAGAACTCTCGTAATTCATGGCTGGTGACTCCATGCCCCCTTCTACCACGTCCCATGGGGCAGCCTCGTCCCACCTGCGGCCAGCATCAGCCCCATTCCTCCACTTCCCCTGCCATGGCCAGGCAAGCTGCAAAGTCTCCTGCTCAGCAATGCCTAGCCCATGCAGCTCTCCCCTACCCTGCCAGAGGGACTCTTTAGTCATGGAAGTCAAACGCTACCAGAGAATCTGTTAATGCCTTCCCCTTCCAAATCACACAACTCCCTCACCACCCCAGGCTGAGGGAGCCAGGCTAAGCTGAGCCTTTTCATGCCATCCTCCCCGGTTCTCTGCCAACCTTCCCAGGCTTCCCCCTCTGACTTCAAGCCTGCCCACCTTTCGCCTGCACTGGGCCCTTTGGCACTTGCTGTCCGTTTCCCGGAACGGCGTCTAGGCTCGTGAAGGGTCCCAGTTGTCAGCATTCTCAGAGGTCTTCCACAATCACTAGAGCCAGTGTGATCTGTGTCTACTCCACTCCGTTTCCTTCGGATCACTACAACCGTTTCACACACTCCGCCACAATCCTTCTGTAATGATAGTTCTCAAGGAGGGGGGCCTACACTGACTCCCGCTCCAGCACGAATGCAGAGCTGCAGATTGTGAATACCCAGCAAATGCATTAAATGCACGAGGAGCCAGGGACCCAGCTGCAGGCTGCTCATTTGCATCGCTAAAGAGTGAAAGCCACTTCTCATAACCCTCTGAAAGGTTAGAAAGAGAAGCGAGGGCCCTACGTAACAGGGAGGAAGCTGAGGCCCAAGAAGGAGCTAGAGATAGATGAAGCCAAGGCCTATTGACTCTGGGTGTAGGAGCCTGATCAAGTTGAGGGGACTCTGGAGCTGAGCCAGATGGGTAGGGCCCCAACTTTGAGGTGGTCGTGAGAGGAGATACCAAGTGAAGCAGGCCCAGGAGATGGTGGGTTGCAGGAGGCTCTGAGGACCCAGACACAGAGAGATAAGAGTGGAAAGTGGGCAAAGGCAGATCTAAAGTGGCCCAGCAGCAACAGCTCGGCCCCAAGATTCTCAGTTGTGGCCACTGAGGGACAGGAGGCCCATGGGACTACCAATAAGGACTCCTAGTAGGAAGATTAGATACTGTCAAAACAGCATGCCCGAGGCTGGGGAGATGGCTCAGTGGGTTAAGGGCTCACTCCACAAGCATGAGGGCCTGAGTTCGAATCCCCAGAGCCCACGTGAAGTCAGGGGTGGCAGAGCCTAGAGCATTTCCAGCAGCTCACAGGCCAGCTAGCCGGGTGTATTCAGTGGCAGACAACAGAAAGGCCTTGCCTCCCGCAAGGCAGAAGGGAGGATCATCACCTGAGGGTGTCCTCTGACCTCCATACAATGGTGTGTCCAAACTGATATTTGGAAAATGAAAAAAATTCTGTTTTCAATGCAAACTATAAGGAGCAAAGCATTACAAAGTCTTGCTAGTGACAGTGGCATAGACGCTTGGCCCTCTGGCCAGTATCAGTGGCGGTTAAATGCACAGACTCAGGATGTGATGTTCACAGCTTCTGCCATTTCTCTTCTGTGAGACCTCAGGCATATTACTTAACCTCTCTCTCTCTCTCTCTCTCTCTCTCTCTCTCTCCCCCTCTCCCTCTCCCCCCCCCCCCCCCCCCCCCCCCCCCCCCCCCCCCCCCCCCCCCCCCCCTCTCTCTCTCTCTCTCTCTCTCTCTCTCTCTCTCCCCCTCTCCCTCTCCCCTCCCCATCCCCCCCCCTCTCTCCTTGCCCTCTGTAAAAAGAAGGCAATAAAGTATGTTCCTGGGTCATTGTGAGGATTAAGATAAAGCAAACTTGCTATTACCAGTGGTTCTTAATCTCTGGGGTGGAGACAGCAGACTGAAAAACAGGGGAACGTGTGACCAAACAAAGAGGGCAAGGGACTAAAACTTGCTGCTGAGACACATAGTCCCCTATTATCTTTTTCTGCTTTGGGCACAGCACACCATGACAGTTAGGCCAAGGGTGGGGGCCATGAAGTAGATAACAGGACTGGGACATGGGGACAGTCCTAGAGGTTTTCAGTCAACTTTGGCCTTGACACCCCAAATGTGCCAGAAGTCACAGGACCTGAATGGGCACCATCTTCGAAGGAGTGCAGCTTTAAGTTTGGGGCTTTCCTGCTCCATGCATGGTTCCCAGAAAGTACCAGAAGTTTAACATCTAGCCCCACCCAGACCTGCTCCATCAGAGGCCCTAGGGAGGCACCCAACAACCCATGTATGAACAAGCCCTGCAGGCAAGGCAGAGGAGGCCAAGTACACACAAACCACGGGTTTGGGAGGCAGGTGCGGTTTCTAACACGCTCCCCAGAGGAAGCTTGAAGCTGCCCACCTGCAACCATGATGGGAGTAAGGAGGCAGACACCTGAGGCTGATACCGCACCTTGGGGATGGCTCTAGCTTGGTCTGCTTGTAGCCTAGTTAAGCGGACATGACACTTGGTTTCCATATAAGCCCTACCATGCCTGGTTAGATAGTAATTCTCTGCTAACTAGAACCCTCAACTAACCCGTCAGTCAACCCTTACCCACTGTCCCTGACGGCTGCTACGTCCTCAAGGCTCTCAGGAGGTTTGGGATGGGTCTCGAAGGGCATTGTCACCCCACTGACCAGATGACAAAGTCCAGGAACACAGAGGGCATTAGAACTTTACAAAGAAACTGAGATGCTAGTGGCTGGTTTGAAGGAATCTGTTGCAGAGGACTGGGGGCTGGAGAGATGGCTCAGCGGCTAAGAGCATGGCTGTTCTTTCAGAAGACCCAGAGGTTCAGTTCCCAGCACCCACACTGCAGCTCATACCTGTCTGTAACTCCAGTTCCAGAGCTTCTGACACAGACATACATGCAGGCAAAATGGTGCGCATAAAATAAAAATAAATCTTTAAGGAGTGTTTTTTTTTTTTTTAAAGAATCTGTTTATAGGACAATGAGGGGGGTAAACTTGAAGTTTGGAGGGCAGCATGGGCTGAAAACAAGAAGGGTTTTTCTATGTTGTGGTCTTGAGGTCTAAGAACACATCTTGTAGGAAGTTCAGTCTCTGGCTGAGGCTGTCTATCAACTGGATGGAGCCCATGCATGAGGATAATCGGCTTTGCCCCAAGCCTGATTTAAATGTTAATCTCATCTTAAACATACCTTCACAGAAACACCTAGACTGGTATTTGGCCAAACAACTAGTCCCCACAGCCCAGCCAAGTTCACAGAGACAGTAAGCCATCCAAGCAACCTTGAGCTCTGAGGGGCAGGAGACAGGCTACCGGTTTGGGGCTCTGACTTCTCACACATGGGAGCTCCAGGTCACCTGACAGCTGGAAGGGAAGGGGAAGAGGGGCATGATCACCCCAACAGAGATAAACATGAAATAAAGGACAGTTCCAGCAAGGCCCAATCCCACTTTGAGGGCACTGTGAGCTTTACCTTTCAGATGCCCCTGCTCGAGGCTTGTGACCATGGGCCCACACCCACTGTCAGCGGAGGTTCTTGCTTTCTGGCTCCCAGGCTGATACACGCTCTTTACACCACTCTCTGGGTCTCAGAAAGGCTCCTCCTTCTAGACTGACAGGACCCTGAACAAGCCATGTGGTCTGCTTTTGTATCTGTTCCTTCTCTCGTGTGCATGTGTGTGTGTGTGTGCATGTGTGTGTGTGCATGTGCGTGTGTGCATGTGCATGCATGTATACGGAGGTGAGAAGACAACCTCGGATGTCATTCCTTAGGTTTCTGTTTTGTTTGTTTTTAAAGAGGGTTTTTCTGTGTAACAGCTCTGGCTATCCTGCAACTCACTATGTAGCCCAGGCTGGCCTCGAACTCACTGATACTCACCTGCTTCTGCCTCCTAAGTGCTGGGATTAAAGGCATGCACCACTACCACTGGGCTCATCAGGGTTTCTTACTGGCCTGGAATGTCCCAAGGAAGACTAGGCTGGCTGTCCTTGAGCCCCAGGGATGGATTCACCTATCTGGCTTCCCAGCTGGCGTTATTGTTACATGGTTTCTAGGAACTGAACTCCGGTCCTGGTGCTTGCCATGTAAGCACTGTATTGGCTGAGCCATCTCCCCAGACTCCTGCATCTGCTTTCTTACTCACAGAAATGCCAGGACACACTGAGAGCTCTGAATCTCAGAGGCTCCCTTCCCCTCTCAGGACAACACCTAGTCCCTGGGGTAGGGCTCCCGCGGTCCTCTCCCTCGTCCCCAGGGCTGTTCTGTGCTCTTCACCACGTATGCTCCAAGGACACTGTCTTGTGTATCTCTAATATTGCACCTGCATTCCAGCTGCCTGGAATGCACTTTCTCCTTCTCCACTTGACTCCTTTTATTTTTTTTAATTTTTTTTATGGTTTATTTAACTTTATTTTTCTATGTGCATTGGTGTGACGGTGTCAGATCCCCTGCAACTGGATCTTCAGACAGTTGTGAGCTGCCATGTGGGTGCTGGGAATTGAACCCGGATCCTCTGGAAGAGCAGTCAGTACTCTTAACCACTGAGCCATCTCTCCAGCCCCGACTCCTTTTATTTTTTTACATTCAGCTCAGTAAAGCCAAAAGCGACATCACTGTGCACCAGGCCCTTCACAATCCTTAGGATGGTCAAACTTGTAGAAAGCTGACACACCGCAGCTTGGCAAGACTGCGGAGTGACCAGAACTCTTACTGTTGGCCGGAGGCGGTGGTGTTTGATGCAAACCATTCAAGAGAAATATTTGCCACAGCCTGCAAGCTAACTTCCGACATGAGCGTTCACCAAAAGACACACATGAGGATGCCCACAGCAGCTGCTCCCATTTCTGGACCCAGCTGCTGTTATCCCAGACACACAGCTTTGTCATGGTATCCTATGTTGGGGGTGATTCTCTTTCTCTTTTGAGTTGCTGGAGGCTGAACTGAGGGCCCTGTGTGCTGACACCAAGCCACACACTCAGCCCTCTTGGTTTTGAGACAGAGCCTTGCTATATAAACCGGGATGACTATGAACATACACTACAATGTTTAAGCAGGGGTGGGGTAGGGGAGGTGACACGGTCATTAAGGAGAACAAGTCCAATATCACCAAATTGAAACCACTGGCTTGAGCAGCCAATGATGCCATTTTCTTCTCTGTTTTGGAGTTTTGCAGTTGGTCTTGCTGTGTAGACAAGGCTGGCTGTAAACTTTTGGCAATCCGTTTATTCCAGACTCTTGAGAGATGGGAATACAGGTATATGCCACCATAGGCAGCCTTGTTTTCATCTCTGCTGTTCCCAACACTGACATGTATAGAATGGGAGCTGAACAAATTAAAGAACATGATTGGGAGAGGAAAAAGGACTTACAGAAGCCCAAGATCACAGATTCACAAAGTTCCTGGGCCTGGAATTTTGTTTTCTTATTTATTTATGTATATGGATGTTTTGCCTGCATGTATATATGCGCACAATGTGTGTGTGTGTGTGTGTGTGTGTGTGTGTGTGTATCCAAAGGAGTCAAATAAATGTATCAGATCCCGTAGAACTACAATTAAGGATGGCTCTGAGCTGCTGGGAACTGAACCCAAGTCTTCTGCAAGAGCGACAGGTGCTCTTAGCTGCTGAGCCATCTCTCTAGCCCCACTTTTGGCCTTTTGAGACAGTGTCTCACTATGCATCTCTGGCTGGTCTAACTGGATGTATGGAGACCATGCTGGCCTGGAACTCCAGAGATCCACCCTGCCTCTGTCTCCTGAGAGTTGAGCTCAAAGGTGTATGCCACCACACCTAGCTGAACTCTGGGATTTTAGAGTAATAAGTCCTTTGACACTTTGGGCTAAGAGCGTCTCTCACCTTCCAGCCGTATAAAGAACCCCGACCTCAGTTCCACCACCACCACATCCCTGCCTGTTGGGGACAGAGAGGTTCAGAGCCAAGAGTCTTACTCTCAGGGGCCCTTCTTGTGCAGTGTGGCGGTGTGGCTCCTGCCAAGTGGCATGGAGCCCCAGGAGTAGACTGGCACTCATTCTGGGTAAGGCGTCAGGGTTGGGAAGCTCTGCACACAAACCACTTTCTACTTTAGCTATGGCACCGGGTGCTGTGCTTAAAAGACAGCACACTCTGCCAGGCAACGGGGCCATTATAGGGATAAATATAGATGTAGACAGTCAGGCGAGGGCTGTGGCAGGGGTTGGCCCTGATGCTCTCCTGGGGCCCTATACTGGGCCAGGCCATCCTGGGAAGGAGGCTAGCTAAGTCTCACCTAAGCTCCAGCTCTTGGGGAGGCCCTCGTCAGCCCACCCGCAGGCTCCATGTGCAGCTCAGCCACCTAGGGTTTTCCTGGTGTTACTACAGGGGCTGGCCAAGTGGTCATTAGGTAGCAAACCGCTGTAGCCTTTTCTGTCAGGCCCTTCTCTTACCACACCTCCCTTCTAGGTCTCTGCACATCATCTACAAAGTCAGCTTGGATACCATGCCTCTTTTCTGTCTCTCTGGAAGCTGCGGGATGGATGGACACGGAGTTCTCTAAGCTGCTGAGTGCCCTTGGCACTTAAGGGATCTCAGGAGTAAGTCTGGCCAGAGGCAGGACCTTAACTAATGGAGAGCTTCACTCCGAGATTGGGCTCGACCTTTGGGCCCCTACTATGGTGCTCACACCCACGGGGGGGGGTGTCATAGGCAACTAGGCCCTGCCTAATTATGTGTGAATCTCCCCTCTGTATCTGTTTCTCTGACTGTGAAGTGAGGTACAGCCAAGTCTCCTTTGAGTCTTGAGGGTGTGGCTACAGATGCCCTCTGTCCTTCCTAAGTTCTCCAGCCCAAAGGGCAAAGCCTGCCTTGACCACAGTTACACCACTGACATAGGGTACTCCCTGACCCAGAGGAGCTGCCTGGGACACATCTGCTAAGTAGCTGAACAGCTAACTGTGTGCAGGAGAGAGTGTGTGTCTGCTCTTAGGTTGCCCATTTCTTAGATAAAGAAGTTGAGGTCAGGGGCTAGGGCTAGAATTCAGTGGTAGGGCAGCTGGCTGAGCATACCTGAGGCTCAGCAATACAAACAAGTGGTCAATGAGCCAATCAATTATAGGAAGGAAGGGGGGGAGCAAGTGAGCTGATGGATGAACTGAGGCCAGAGAGATTAAGAAACGGTCTAGGGTAAGTGGGGAGTGGGGGCCACTTCCCGGCATTCCTCAGTCCACTAGCGGGCAGGCAATGGCAGCAAGCAGTACCAGCGGCTACCCACAATTCCCAGCTTTCTGTGCCAGGAAACCCTGCCCTGTTCTGACAAACACCTTTCCACACCCCCTCCTCCACATCAAATCCCTGGCACACAGGACCGTGAAACCCGTGTCCCTCCAGGGACTCAAGAGCGGCAAGCTCGCAATCCTTCCAGGTTGTCACCTAACACTCAGGGCCTCATTTGGGACGAAGGGTAGACTCCCACTCCTCACAGGGCATTTTCCTGGGCACCGACTCTGTTGCAGGCACTGTTCGAGTATGAAGGCGCAGCCTGCCCAGCGCTGGCTGGAGGGAGGGGTAGGGAAGGAGCTGATGCACAAAGGACAAACACCCTGGGGAAAACAAAGTAAGGTAAAGGGACAGGGATATATATATGCCTTCTCCCTCCTGTCTCTTCCTCTCAGATTCCAGGGGACAACAGTATGGCTGCAGGTGACACACCGAACAGGAGTCTCCTTGACCTCCATAGAAGTTGGATTCGGGAGGTAAAGGAGGGCAAGGAACACGGAAGGCACCCCTAGTCCTGGTTCTGTCTTCAAGCACTGGGAACCTTAAATTGTCTCTCCTGGATGGCGAGGGGAGGAACATGATTGGATAGTCTCCGTCTCCAGCTGCCTTGTCTGGATGGCAGGGTGACCCAGCCTCATGCTTCTACAGAGCCCACACTGACCTTTCTGAAGCCATGCGCTGGCTGCAAACGGGGGATGTCTGTTTTCTAGAGGTGTTCTGCTCCTGCCTCTGTGGCCCCAGCCTGTCGGGAAGGGGAGGGGTAAGATACTTCCTGCAGAAGGCAGGAATCGCTAGGAGCTTCTCAGCAGGCCAAGATGCTCGCTGGCTCTCTTGATGGGAGTGCAATTACCAGAGAGTGCCTTTCTGTCTTCTGTTCAGGCCTCAGAGCCCAGTGAGGCCAGTTCCAGGTGGGAAGCGGGGAACCCACATGGAATGGGCCACCTCAAATAGTGTTCTTCACACTCTGCAAGGGCGAAACCTTCTTACCCAGGCCTCTGCTCCCAGTACAGCCCGGAAGGGCCAATGTCTGGATTCCAGGACTCATCTCTGCATAGAGAGGTGGTTAAGCGTCCCCCCCCCCCAAATCCCAGAAGGGATCCTGAGTGCAGTTATGTGAATCAAGTGTGCTAATATTCCCGAGAACAACAGGGATGACAGCAGTTCCCAAGTGCCTCCCGCACCAGTCACAGTGCTGGCACACAGCACCTCTGTCATCTAAATCGATCCTCACAACTCTCTTTAAGGAAATGCACAATTATCTGGAAAGAATAGGGAACAGAGGGTGCACAGCTCACCATTATACAGACAGAGAAACTGAGGCTCCACTTTGACCCTCTTCTTCATGTAGACCTGTTGGGGGAGGGCTTGGAATATAATCAGAGACCCTCAGCAAGAGTTCCCCACTTGTAAGAACACCTGTGCCATTTCCTGGCCCTAGTCCCCTACAGCTCTGCAAACGGGCTGCTATTACCACCTCTCACAGATGGAAAAACACCCAGGCCTAAAGGTGTGTGTGTGTGTGTCAAGGCATGAAGGCAGGAAGCACCGGAGGCCAGGAGCACTCGAGCACCCAGAGTCTTTGTCCTGGTTTTTCCATGCAGAAATGCATCTGGTGAACCCTCCCACTCCAGCAGGCTGGATCACCGGCTTGGGACAGCCCCAGACAGAGCTCACTGGGCCCCCTGCCAGGTGGCAACAAATTCACTCCTTCATGTTGGTGCCTAGTCAGTTTCCAAGTGGCCCTGGAGATGAACTGGAGGTGCACAGCTGAGGCCACCATCCCACTTCCGGTCACAACAAGGTGTTCAAGGCCAGGTCTTTCACAGCTCCCCGAGGGGAGCTGTTCATAGGCCACCAGAAATGACAATCAAAATGCATCTCTTCCTGTGGGAGAAGGACTCTCTTCCAATTCGGAGAGCAGTGTTCTTGAGCTCACCAGGGGAGTCGCCGCCAGGTGACCAGAGGTCAGAGAACACAGGACTAGGAGCCAGGAGGCACGTCTGGCCCTGGCTCAACCCTCAAGCACTGGAGACCTTACATGTCTCTCCTGGACAGCATATGTCTGCATGGTTACTCTCTCCAGCTGCCCTGTCAAGATGGCAGGATGACCAGGCCCTTCTGCTTTGCTGAGCCCACACCAAGTCCCCTCTCAGGTCATGCTCTCCAAGGCGAGGAAGCTGTATTCTGAAAGTTATGCTATTGCCTCAGCAACCTGGAAAAAGGCAGAGGGATCCAGCATTCCTCAGGCAGGAAGGCAGGACCCTGGCCTTGGACTAGGGGCTTCTCAGCTGGAACCCTGCCTGGCAACATCGTTACCTACCAACCACAGAAGCTGTAGGTGCCTCAAAGGGCAGAATAACACCCCTTCCCACCTCTGGGTGACAGCTCCACACCCCGACATGATGGAGATCTACGGTCAGACAAAACAAAGGGCAGCTGGGCTAATCCTCAAAGACCTTTATACCTTTGCTACTTCCCCAGAATAGCATGGGGCAGGAAGAATCAGAGCGCAAGGCAGACCCTTAGAAGGGCCACCGAGTCAGGACGGCTATGGCACCTGTGACCTTGGGCACTTCCCGCCCCCCTTTTGAGGTAGCCCCTTATCCAAAGACTAGCTTGCCTACCAAAGGTAGGGTGAGGATTCGGGAGGGGAGGGGAGGGGAGGAGAAGGAAAGAGGAGCGTTAGTTTCCTTTATTTTTCCCAGGAGAATCGCTGCAGGGATGGGAAGGAAGGAAGAAGGGCTTCTCGCTTCTTCCTCCAACCCTTGAAACACACAGGTGCCAGACAGCTTTTGCGCAAAAACTAGTTTGCAAACACACTCCGACTTCTGGAAAGCTGCCCGGCACTATTCCCCATCTTTTCTCACCGGCTGGAGCCTAGGCAGTCGGCCCTAGGGCCCATCTGAGCAGGGCCGGGCTGGGGTCAGGGTGGGGTCAAGGGGTGCCCTCTTCTAGAGTCCCGCGGCCCGCTTGCCCCCTGCCTCCTACGGTTGTGCTGGTGGCAATGGGGAGCTATCCCCCGGAAGCTCTCTAGACATCTAACGGAGGAAGACGATGCCCCCCAAACAGCTAGCCAGTGTCCCTGAGGCCACCCAGCCACCGAACCCCCGCAGACGAGCGCCCCCGCGTGGCCGGGTGGTAGCTGAGTCACCCGGGCGTGCTGCGGGGGGCGGCGACCACGGACGTCGGAGTCCCTCCGACAGAACCCGCTCCCCTCGGAGCCCCAGGCCGAACTTGGGCGCGCGCAGTACCCGGCCCACCCTCGCCGCGCCCGCCACGGGCCCCACTCACCGCGTGTCCCGCAGCCTCAGCGTGCTCCGGGCCGCCGGGGCATCCCCGCGCGCTGTGCTGTCGGCCGGGCGGCGACGCGGGACAGGCTCAGGGCGCTGCCCGCACGGCCGTGCCCACTCGTGCGCTCGCCTGGGCTGGGGCCGGCCCTCCTCGGGCCGCGGTTGCGGCGCGGGCTCCTCCCTCCTGTCGAGGGAGGGTGTGGGCGGGAAGCGGGCGCGAGGCGGGCGCTTCCTGGAGGGGCGGCTCTCCCGGCTGCACGGGAGCCTGTCCCGCTCCCGGCTGGTGGCCCGCGAGGACCTGGACGCAGCAGGCTGCCACTCGGTGCGACGCCGCGGGTTCGCTCCCAACCCCGGGCCCGCCGCTCTAGGCGTCAGGCTCCGCGGAGCTCCGCGCGCTGCTCTTGGACTTGGGATCCCGGGGTGCGATCGCCGGACTCCCTGGACCCCGGGGCACCGCCCGCGGCTTTCACCCCAAAGAGTGTGGGGTGTAGCGCAGAGCCCTCGGGGAGACGCCCAGGGCTTGCTTCCCCAAGCTGTTGGGGCGTCACGAGAATCGCAGTGTTTTTTTCTTCTTTTTTTTTTATTTTATTATTTATTTTCTTTCAATAGCGTTTTCTTGCTGCCAGAGACTGGGAAGATGACACATATTCCCGTGACAAAGACGAGATAAAGACGTTTGGAGTGGGGATTGGGCTCAACGGGAGAGCAGTTCCGCGGAGCCGAGGCCTCTCCTCTGTTCAGTTCGCTTTTGACCCAGAAGAGACACCCGTTCTTAAGGGACTATTCTGTCACTGGGCAGCTGGTGGCCACTCAGTGGTATTTTGTACCCTTCGAACACGTTAACCACTGAACATCAGGACCAAAGCTCTTTTAACCAGATTCCATGGGGAGGTGGGGGCATGGCTGTTCAGCGATCTCATAGGCATGGCTAAAGCCCTTGGTCCTGGTGTGCACGGACTGCCTGAGTAAGGGTTAAAGCCTGGCGCTTGGGTTGTAGGTTTTCTGTTCCAGACAGATGAGGGTTAATGTGGAGGCTCACGCTGCAGCTACGAACTCCCTCTAAGTCTGAGTCACTTTGCTGCCTTCGAGGGGCCCCCACCAAGCAGCCCCAGGGCATAGAGCTTTTTTCTCTGCTTGTCTGTCCCGGGAGCATCCTGCCTTTCTCCAGATTCTCCTTAATCTTCCTGCACCAAAAGTCCTTGATGCCCTCTGCTCAGCTCTGTGACAAAACAACTTGCGGGACCTCTTAAAGCTGACTCCAGCTGTACTTCCTCCAGGAAGCCTTTCCTTGATCTCACTGCCCTTCAGACACTGGGGTAGAAAGTGGGGAGCGGATAGTCTTCTCATGCTGTTGGACTCTGGGGAGCAATGCCAGGTCCAGGTAGACAGACAGATAGATTAGATAGATAGATAGATAGATAGATAGATAGATAGATAGATAGATAGATAGATAGATAGATAGATAGATGAAAAGTCCAGGGTTAAAGGCAATTAGCAAGGAGGCCCAACCATGTCATTTAAAACCAGCACTCTTTTAAGCCCAGAAGATTGAGGTGACTGGAGTGTCTAGGGGGGAGAGGGGAGAGAGAGGTCACTAGGCCCTGGTGGGGAGGACAGAATGTCAAGGGCAGGGGTCACAGCAATTCCCCTCCTAGGTACCGACTTACCCAAGAGAAATGAAAATGTAAATCCACACAAAAAGTTGAGCATGAATGTTTGTAGCAGCATGACTCACAAGAGCCAAAATGTGGGAAGGATTCCGTATGTATTAACTGTTGTTTAGGGGAACTTCAGTATACAATCCACACGGTGGAGTATTGCTCACCTGGGGAAAGTACTCAAACTTTATGGTAGAGGTGGCCTCCAAGGAAGTCCATCATAAAAGGCCAGGTACTATATAACTCCCTATTGGGAAGTGATGGAAACTTCAGGAGGTGGGGCCTGGTTTTGAGGAAGGTCACCCAGGTCACGCCTTTGAGGGTGTCTTCTTCCCTCTGTCCGTGGTGCAATAGCTCTTTACCAAGTCCCTGTCCTCTCACCGCCTTGAGGTGTGATGTTCTACCTTCCGGAATATCCAGTAGGAATGGAGCAAGCATGCTGTGAGCCAAAACCACAAGCCAGAGGAAGTCCTTGTCGGCGCGGGTCTCAAGCGTTTGTCATGATGATGAATAGCTGTACTACTCCATAAACCCAAGTGTCAGGCGTTGGTTATAGCTCCATAAGGCTACCTTAGAGCCAAGGGCGGAGGTCGGTAAACACGAGTGAAGGGTTTGCCCCGGGGTTAGTATCATACAAGCAAGCAAGATGCAAGGTGAAAAGTGGGGGTGAAGACTTGTCTTGCGTTGGGAGCCCAAAGAATCTTCTGTGTGGTTGGAGGCCTGAGCCCCTTAAGAGGCCCCTGCGGGATGCCTGACACAGCACTTGCTCCTAGGCTTTGTTTCCTGGGGGCTGGTTGTTTAGACAAACTGCTCAGAGTAACCCAGATTGCTTGCACCCTTCCCTGTGCTCTTGAGTCAAAGGCATCCCCTTTCCAGGACCTGGCTGGGCCTCAGGTGTGTGGGAGGGGAGGGGACAGAGGGAGCTGTGATTATATGTGTGTACCACTACCTTAGTCTCCTGGGTCTGAGATCACCTGGGCTCAGTGAGGGCAGGTTTGTTTGTTTGTTTGTTTTGCCTGGGTAGAGGTGCGGGAGTCACAGGGAAAGTTTCTCAAGCTCAGATAAGATCAGGAAGTGCAGGGTGGTGTGGCCGCAGACAAAGGAGGGCTTTCTTCCACTGTTGATGATAACTTTCCACCCACTGGTGATGGAGGTGTGACCTACTGGTGACCAGGCCATAGGACCTAGGCTGCCTGGTCATCTTCAACAAGCTGGCCACTGAGAAGTCTTTCCTGTAAACTCTGGATGAGGCCTGCTCTGGCTGGTCAAAACAGAACCCAGCAGGGGTGGAGGACCATTTCATTTCCTTGTCTGCAGCACACCCGGACCTGTAGGTTCCTTGAATTCCCACTCCCAGGTTCTCTTTTGGCTTCTCAGAAATACAGAACACCAGTTCCAGGCTTGCTGAAGCTGGACCCTCACATTCGTTGCACACAGAGGTATTTTATAACTGGACCCGTTTAGGGAGCTTTCTCATCACTTCCCCAAGTCAGTTTGAAACAGTGGCTCCCAGACAGCTGTGTGTGCTGGGGGATAGGACAGACAAAGCAGGAAGGCTTCGGGTCCGAGACAGAAAGAGTAGCTATGATTCCATCTGAACACCTAGGATGCTGAACAAGTGACCAGCTGCGTGAGGCTGTCCCAGTCCTGCAGGCAGACTTGGGTGGTCCCAGGCCGAGCCACAATCCTTACCTCTTAGAGAAAGCACCTTTCGCGGGCCCACACCTCTTTGGATTTCATTTGTTTCTCTCTACATTTTTAAACTGAGCCTACCCTGGGAAGAAGCCGCCAGGGACACTGGACCCCACTAGCTTTAGATGAAAACCTGCCAAGGTTCCCAAGCAGGTAGGCAGTAGGAAAGGACGTTTCTCAGGGAAAAGGACAAGGAATTGGCACCCTGACTTGCGGTGGACCTAACCAGCTCTGCATTGCCAGCCGTCCGTGATGTGTTCTGGGGCCACTGTTGTGAGATGGTTGGAGTTTAGAACTTGGGCGGAATCAGAGAGGAAAGGCCAAGTGGAAAAGGGTGAGCTGGAAAGAAAGTGTCCTGTGTTCTGGGCTCCCTGTCCTTGGGAACTACCCTGTGCATGTCCCTTGTCCAGGTGCTTTTGGTGGATGCTCCTGACTCTTTCTCAAATTTGACGACTCTGTCTTCAGTCTGGGCCAGACAGGGGTCAGCACAACACTCCTGCTAGCTGACCTGGCAGCTTCCCAAGAATTTAGACCCAGGATTTCCTAGGGAACTTCGTGAATCCTCTACTCCCGCTAACTCCCATGATTGTGATGGGTGGCAACAGGTGTGCCCGGTCTCTGGCTCGATAGGGGTGTTCTGTCCTGGTATGATAGATAAGTGTTTGGCACTTGGCCTGAGGACTTTCTCCTCAGCCTGGTGGGATGCCGGAGACAACGTGGAAGGCCAAAAAGGTCAGGGCCAAGTCATCCTGGCAAGCCACAAGTATGCTCTGACATCCCAAGTGTCACATGGGAACAGCCTCTGGCATCCACTAACCTCCTGTGGGTCCTATTGCCTTCCTGGTGAGGGCCATAGGGAAATCACTGGTGGGTCAGCCTGCCCTCTAGTGACACCAAAGTATAACTGCACCCTCCTGGCCTGGGTTTTCACCATGTGGTGGAAGGAGGGACTCAGGCACTTAGAGTAGGGGCTATTCTGTCTCTGCACCCTTTATGGCATATCTACTCCCTTTATGACATCTTTTCACCCTTTATGGCACTCAACTATAAATGAGAAAGAGAGATGTCATGTAATCAGCTCTTAACGTCTCCTGAGAAGCCAGAGTTGAGATTTTTTACATACAAGTCCCCAAATTTAAATACTGATCATTAATTCAGAAAAGAGTTTTAAGGATTATGTCGTTCAAACAAACCTGTTTCTATCACCTGAACTTTGATAACAGTCTCGTGTGGCGGGTGAGTCATGGTGAGTTACCCTTGGTCACATGACCGGTAGCTTCCACCACTGCCCATCCTAGCGCACTTGAGCCATCTCTCCAATTCTGCAGTCCACAGCGTGGGGGAGGGGGTGTGTGTGCACTTCTGGCCGCAGCAGGGTAGCGAGACACGTATCAGACACCAGCCACGGGTAGGAAGACTGCGTTTATTGATCGTTTAACTTGGAGTGTAACGAGGCTATCTTTCCCCCTCTTGGAAGTTACAAAAAACACGGAGCCTCAAGGGGTTTCAGAATCCTGCTGAGGTAGTGGGTGGGCCCAGTGGCCTTACCTAATGTCCTAAAAGTACCCATCCCTGGACCCTTATGTTTGGCTTTGTTCCTTAAACCAGGAAAGAACAGGTGAGTTTGAACTGTCCCAAGATCAAACTAGCTCCTAAGCCTGGGCTGAAAATCCTTGGAAGGGAGGGCTACCAAAGAACAGAAGGGAGAACCGAGCTCCGGTAGGAGGGGACTTCGTGCTGAGTCCTCCGCATGCCCAGAGCCCTGACTATAGGCTGTTGAGCCAGTCAGTTCTCTCCCTCCCAGCCCAGGGCAGAAATGCTATCACTTAGCTGCTCCAGATTCACTTATAAATACTTTTAAAGAAATAATACTTTGCTATGCAGTGGTGGTGCACACCTTTTATCCCAGTACTTAGGTGGCAGAGGCAGGCGGATCTCTGTGAGTTCGAGACCAGCCTAGTCTACAAGAGCTAGTTCCAGGACAGGCTCCAAAGCTACAGAGAAACCCTATCTCGAAAAACCAACCAAAAAAAAAAAAAAAGAAAAAAGAAAAAAGAAAGAAAAGATACTGAGTATCCAGCTTAGGATTTCACATGCTAGGCAAGCATTCTCCCACTAAGCTGAATCCCAGTCCTTTTTAACCTTTTGAGACAGGAGTGTATCAAATTTGCAACCCCTCTGCCTCAGATTCCTGAACAGCTATGAGGCCTATATTATTCGCCTAGTTTTCTGTTTTTTAAATAGTAATAAATTAGGTCTTGGACTTGCCTGTGGTCCCCTGGCAAGCTGAGTGTTATATGATATAGACAGCATGTCATAGGTGGATCCCTGATCACATACACCACTATTTACGGTGCTAAGAGCCACTGACCAGATACCACACTCACTGTAAGTTCCACGTAATGCCACATATATGACCTACTCTGTCGTGAGTATGACCTTCCGTGTCTTGGTCACAGTGCACCATACAAAGCCTTCCCTGTCATATATGACATCATAGTACTCTCATTGTGCCAGTGTCCCACTGGTAACACATGCCATATATGATGTACGGTCCTCTTTTAGTCAAAGCTCTCAGTTCCCAAGAAAGTTCTCCCTAAGGATCGTGATAAAACAAACACACTCTTCCCCCGCTGGGGCATTCATAGGATGCTGGGCACCAACTGAGGCTCTTCTCCTGAGCCCCTTTTCCTGGTGGGTGATGTGGTTGTCACTGGGCTGGTCCCAAGAGTCTTGAGAGGTCCATCAAGTTCTTCAAAGAGCCTGGGGCTGCTGGTCAAAGAAGGCAAAGTCCAACCTGGGCTCCAGGCTCTGTAGACGCTGGGCCACCTCGGCAGGAATGGGGTTGTTCCAGAGGCTGTGGGCATAGACATGGGCCTCAGCTCTAGAGCTGTCCCCTCATCCTCTGGGCTCTACTCCTAACCTACCTACAGGGTTAAAGATCAAGGCCTAAAGCAGAAGAGCCATTCCATCCATGCCACCCAGTGGAGGCAGTCACCTGAGCATGGTGCTGCCCCCTGAGAGCTGGCCATGTCCCAGGCTCCGCCCTATCCATTCTTTAGTCCTTACCACCCTCCCAGGTCGGGAAGTTGACATTCAGGGGCCTGAAGTTACAGACGCAAAGTTACCAAGTTGGCAAACAGCAGAGCTGGGATTTGATTCAGGTCTGCTGGCTGCCAAATTCCTAATGGGATAGTCCAAGTCTCCCTGGATAATTCTCCACCCAAGCCCTCCCTCTCCCCACAGGGGGTTGATCCAAATTGTAGGGTCTCTGTGGTCTTCTACCACGAGGCCCAGCCCTTCGTTACCGAATGATTGGCACACGGGAGCCCTGGACCAGCCCCTGAGCCAGGAGTTGGGCTCCACATGCTGTGATCCGGTTCTTCTCCAAGCTTTGCAGTTGACAGGCAGGGGAAGAGGAAAAGAGAGGCAAGCATGAGGCTAGGGGTGGGGTTTCCTCCTCTACGTCCCACCCCAGGCAAGCCAAGACCACCCCCTCCCACACTGCCAGCATCGAGCAGTGGACTCTGGCTCCCGGTGGGGCAGTAGAAAGGCTGACAGCTTGAGCATGGGAAGAACTAAGATTGGCAGGGACTTGGGATCAGCCAGAGTCTTCAGAGACACTGCATAGATTTTTGAGAGGAAGGGATAGCCCAGTAACCCCTGGGCTTATTAAGATGGGGGTCCCCTCTGCACCCCCCCCCACTCAAGGGGGTCATACTCCACTCTCTTCAGCTGCCCCATCTGTGGCAGGACCTGGGCCAACTCAGCAGCCACCTTGTCACCCAGGAAGTTCCAGGACAGCCTGCAGAGTGGAGGAGGGGCAAGCTCAGAGGCAGGAGGGCACCGAAGTAAAAGGAAGGCAGTAGGATCAGGCACAAGAGGGGTTCCTCAGCCAGCCGCCTCAGCACCTACCCCTGAAGAATTCTCAGGGCACAGGTCGTTCTTCCTCCCTACCTGCCCCACCCTATCCCAATTCTGGAGCAACATGTCCTCAGAAACCACAATATGACACAATGCACACCAAGCAAGCACCTTGCTGTAATGTCTGCTTCCCACGTGATAGTACGTGTCATATTTTTTAAACCTCCCCCACAGTGTTTTTTTAAATCAGTCTTTATTAATTATGTATACAATATTCTGTCTGTGTGTATGCCTGCAGGCCAGAAGAGGGCACCAGACCCCATTAGAGATGGTTGTGAGCCACCATGTGGTTGCTGGGAATTGAACTCAGGACCTTTGGAAGAGCAGGCAATGCTCTTAACCTCTGAGCCATCTCTCCAGCCCCCCCCCCCACAGTGTTTTTGCTTTAAGGAATTAATCTTCAATGGAAGCATATGTCTCTACTGTCCCTGGAAGCTCCGTGTGATGGAAGGGAAAGTATTGAAGAGATTGAATACAGCGTTACTGAGGATGGAGCTTCCAGTGAGGGCCCAGGTCCTTCCCAGGGTCCTCAGTTCCTTACTCTGTTCCCACTGGTTAAAGGGAAGAGTCACTGGTAACTGAGTTCAAAGTCAGCGAGTGCTGACCTGTGGCATATGGAGGAGGATTGAGAACTAAGAGCGCTGAGGACTGAGCGTGTAGCTCAATGTATAATCCTCACCTGACATGCATGAGTTCTGCCCCCAAGACAGAAAAAACAAATCTTCCCAAACTCGTTGGGACACAGACCCAGAAGCCCTCTTGTGCTCTGTGCCCTGTACCTTGGGAGTTAGAACTTTCTTCTGCTCAACATTCAGGGCCTCAAGTCAGGTCTGATACCTTCACAGTGCTGCAAGAGTCTGAGGTCTGAGGCAGTGGGATGACCAAAGAGGTCACAGCTGGTGTGTGTGTGTGTGTGTGTGTGTGTGACTGTCTACCAGCTTCTACCTTCTGCAATACCAATAGCTATTTACAAGTAGAGTCTCCATAAACCATGAGAAGCACTCCAAAGGGAAGTAAAAACTCTTTGCAGACTGCGTGATCCAACACCCTTCCCACAACACAGGGAGAAAAACTGGCAGGAGCAGTCCAGTGACTCTGCCCTGTGTTGCTGGAGTACATGGGGGTAAGACTAGGGGGCAAGATAGGGCTTCCCATCTCCAGAGTGGAGGACCAGCTGAGAGGCAGGGCCAGCTCCAGCACACAGTAGGCAGGGCCAGCTCCAGCACACAGTAAGCAGGGCCAGCTCCAGCACACAGTAGGCAGGGCCAGCCCCCGAGGCAGATGCTCTTCCCAACTCAGGGCCCTCGGGCACTTACAAGATTTCTTCCAGAGCTGGGCAGAGCATGAGGCTGGCGGCAAGGTGCTTGGCAACTTGGTCATCAATTTTGCAGGAAATCAGGCTGGGATGAAATGGTGATGGCTCTCTGAGACAGGGGCCACCGCTAGCAGGACCCCCTTTCCCATAGTGAGAGCAGGAGGGACCAGAGTGGCCTGGCCAGGGCCAGGGGGTTAAGAAAATCATCTTTTCCCCCACCCCCAGCTCTAAGTCCCATCTCGTCAATGGCCCTCCTGCAGGGCTCCAGACAACCAGGGAAGGCTCCTTACTCAATTTGTCTGAGCAGTGGGAGACTCTTGCGGAAATGTGGGACACATCCAGCCAGGTTATTCTCTGCCAAGCTGTGGGGCAGGGTAGACAGGAGTCAGAACTGCCCCAGACCGCCCCCTCCCCCCGTCTCTCAGCCCAGGTAGGGCCCCACCTCACCTGAACTTTTCTATGTGTAGGCATTGCTCCAGGGCCTGGGCCAGGCACAGGGCCCCCTCAGGACCCAGATGGCTGGATGGCAGACTGGAAAGGAAAAGGTAAGAGGAGCCTGGGGCCAACTCTGGGGTTGGGAGCCTTCCCTAAGCCTCACATTCTCAACTGTGCCTCTGACTGTAGCAACAACCTTAGCTGGCCTTTGACCCTGTCCCTGCCCACAAAGGACCCAGTGAATGCCAGGTCCCTCCCTAACCTAAGGGTCTGAGATGCTAAGTCCAAGCCTTGGCTTCTTCGTGTTTTAGGAAGTCATGCTTTCCATCCTGTTTCTAGTCTTAGACCTTTCCTAGAAAATGGTACATACAAGAATCACAGCCCCAGGGCTGCCTGGAACTCAGGAAGCCCTAGTTTTGACCTATAGAGGATGGAATAATGCCCTTGGAGCTTTTGCATGTAGCCTTTTGCTGACATTAATTCAAACACCTTCAGAGACTTGCTCTGAGGCAGAAAAGCTTAGATTGGTAACATCCTTTTACAAATGAGGAAACTAAGACTCAGAAGGGGCAGAAATTTGCCTAGGAGCTCTCAGCGACAATGGGTAAGGTCACCATTAAGCTTAATCTGGAGACTGGGGAGAGGCAGCAGAGAAGGGGCCATTCCAATCTCAGGCTAGGCTGCTCAACCTATGGGTTGCTTGGATCCCACTTCTCCTGGGTCCCCTCTCTACTGCTCTGTATGCGGGGTTGACAGGAAGACACTTACCACAGGACCCTCAGTTGTGGAGGCAATCTCTGAGCCAGCCCTAGGGCCGTGGGGTCCCCCAGAGCATTGTTGCCCAGTCTGAAAGAAGAAAGGGGTGAAGGGATGAGTATGGGCAGCCTGCTCAGAAGCCCCACTCAGCCTTGCTCTGAAGGGATAAGGGGGTACCACCTGGTCAGACACTCACATGATCTCCTCCAAGCACCTGCAATGGATGAGAGACTTTGCCAACGGCACTCCCCCCGCTGGGCCAATGCTGTTCCCTGAGAGGCTGTGGAAGGCAAGGTTATTGGACCCTCTCCTCCTGCATCCCTCCCCACTACATCTGTACTAGAGATGCAGCCATGACTCCATCCTGATGAAACACAAAGACCCAGAGAACAGGGCCTAGGAGATCACAAACTCCCCCTCCCCAGCAACAAGGCTGGGAGAGATTCCCCTTTCCGGTGCTAGCCTGGGTCAGGGTCCAGTATCTCCCAGGAGCGTGGTGTTGTCCCTGTGGGCTCTTTTCAGAAGGGTTGTGACTCACTCTAACTTCCTGAGCCCTGGAAGCTTTGGCAAGATGGCCGCTAAGTTCTGGGTACCCGCGTCTCCAATCTGGTCGTGTCTCAAGCTTGGGGAGGAAAACAAAGATGAAGGACCATCAGCCTGCCACCCATCTCAGCTTGCCCATAGCCCTCCTGGATATGACACACAGAGAAAGGCCTCAGCTCGTACGAGAGTTTCATCATCTCGCGTTTGGATGAGACTCCCAATTCTTAGTATCTGTTTAGGGTAGTCTCCTTGCTGCCATCCTAAAATCTTTCCTGATACCTTGCATACCATCTCTGGGGGTCCAAAGCTCTCTCCTGGAGTTGCCTATGCAGTGTGGAAGTGTGTGGTCTTGCTTGTATGAGAGCCAAGAGCTAAGCTAAACTCGAAGTAAACTAAACTGCCCAGGGAAATGGTTTGCCCTCTCGTTATGAGGGTTGTTTCTTTCACACGTTGAGGTTTAGCCAACTGCCTTGCCATGGACTGATTTTGGCCAGAGGGAGTCAACCCGGGTTATAAAGGAGGTGTGCCCAGGGTTTCCCAACAGAGCTGACCAGTGGTCCTCTCACTCTTTCCCAGGGGTCACTGATTACTCACCTAAGGTGCTGCAGTAGGGTCATGTGACTTAGTCCTTGAATGAGCAAGGCCAGGGAGGAGACTTCCAGTGGAACGTGATTGAGGCTAGAGAGAGGGGGTCAGGTGAACTTTGCATGCCTGGGATGCAGCCGGAAGCCCCTTCCTGATGGACTCGTGAGGGCTCTGCACTTAGCACTCCCACAGCCCTCCGAGGTGAAGTGTGAAAAGAAAAGGGCACCCAGAAAGTGTGCAAGGATTAGAGTCACATGGCCCAATAATGACTCTGTGTTCTCAACCACAAGCTTAGACTGAGCAATAACAGAGATCACATAACAGTGACCAAAGACTGGGCTGGGGCCATGTTGAAAGGTGGGCACACTGCTATCTCCGTTCTACAGATGAGGAGCACTGAGGCCCAGAGAGGAAGGGGGCGTACTCAGGGTCACAAGAGAAAGCAGCAGCAGCAGCAAGAATAGAACCTGAAACCTCAGGACCCCTTCCTAGGGCCCCAGCCATGTGTTACCCACTGGCTGGTGATTCCAAGGCCTCCAGCCTGAGCCCGAAGGGAAGAATGACAGTATTAGCCAGGCTTCTACTGAGGGGACGCCACAGCCTCTGCTCTCGGCACGTACCGTGCATCATTTCACTTAATCCTCATAATCCCAGAAAAATCAAAGCTCGGAGAGAAGACTTAGCCTAGAGAGGTGAAGAGCGTGCCCGTACCAGCATGGCAATGTGGCAGCAGGACTTGGCCAAATGCCTTGATTTCCTAGAGCTAGGGTTCTTAAGGACACGTAATCAGTGCCGAGACTGACAAAACCTCAGCCCACGAAGACAGGCAAGTCTATCAGGAGCCTAGCCACTGCACCTGGATGGCGTGGCTCTGAGTAGGGTCCACTTAGAGTCTATCCACCGCACCTGGGTGGTGTGCCTCTGCACCAGGTCCCCTTAGAGTCTATCCATCGTAAGGGGATGGCGTGGCTCTGAGCAGGGTCCACCGCACCTGGATGGCACAACTGTACGCAGGGTCCACTCCCTATCCTGTGAGGACAGCTGGAAGAAGCTGGCTCAGTTTGAGGGTAGCTGCCAGTGGCAGAAGACATGGAATTGACCAATCTGGCTTCTGTATACTGAGGACCCATCTGCTTCTTCCAGACAACAAGGAAGGAAGTAGTAAAAGCAGCCTGAGTGTCTGGGACTCAAAACTCAGGGTGATGGGCAGGATGATCCAATTTACAGGATCACCGACCCCTAGCCCTGGCCAAGGTCTTCGGGATCACACAGATGAATGAGCCAATGAGTGACCTTACTGGGTCTTTAACCCCTCATAAAACTTCTGGAAGATTCCAGAAGACTAAGAAAACAGTGAGCACCTGGGGAGAGCCCAAGCAGCAGCTCTGTGGAAAGACTGGGGTGGAGGAGTGGGGTGGGGCTTGGTTTCCTAGTGGTCCAAGGTTTCCTAATGTCTCCCATCCTCAGTGATTTCCCCTAGATGAGCTAGGAGAGATAGACCAGGGGCCTGCCGTAGCTATGGGATGAAAGACGGGCTGTTTTTCAACTACGTGCGGCACATATGTGGAGAAAAGTCTTGCAAACAGTTCACAAGACTGACTGTTCCGGGAAGTTTCCTGAAAGAGTTCATCTCCAGGGGATTTCACCCTCTTTGTTGCATAGTTTTGAAATTATGGAGCTTTTTATAGCCAGGGTGTATTTTGGGTCATCAGAAAAACAGATTCAAAGCCGAAGATGAAGTTAAATGTGCTCACAAGATATTGCCTAAGCTGGGTCTGTGCAGGATGGGACTGCGTTTTGGATTGGGCTGTTCCTGGCGCCTCTGTGAACTTGATGACTGCAAATTACTAGGGAGAGTAGAAGTAGAGTTACTGAGAGACACCAGTTGGCTGGCAGGGTGGCTCAGTAGGTAAAGGTGCTTGGTGCCAAAACTGAGGACCTGAATCTGATCCCTGAATCCCACGGTGGAAAGAAAGAGCTGCTCCCTAAAGTTGCTCTCTGATCTCTGAGTGTTCACCAAGGCGTGCAAACATGCATGCTGGCATGTGCATATGATGTAGGAGGGAGGGAGGGAGGGGGGAGCATTGTGCTGGTGCCAGGGGCACAGGAAGGGCTCTGCCCAGCGTCTGTGTCCTCTCTTCTGTAACAGCATCTTAATCATCACCCTCTCTAAGTCCAGAGGACAGTGCAGGCCTTAGCTCTCATTCAGGTCTGTGACCTGAGCTCAGGCAATGTCTCCAACTGAGCACGGGGAGAAATGTGCTCCCTTTCTACTAAGAGGAAAAAAAGATGTGGAGGTGCTGGGTGGGACAACACAGACCAGTAGCTGACCCCTGGAGGCAGCCATGCTGGAGTTTGTTGTCTTGTTTATGTTGTTTTGTTTTTTAAAAGAAGGAAGCCTCTAAGTTCTGTCTAGAATGCTTTGGTTTGGGGATTATGTGTCCAGAGACCAAGCATCCTGATGAGGCTCAGCTCAGCAGGGGAATAAAAGGTAGGGGACGCCATCCAGAGTCTCAAAGGTACATCCAGAGAGGAGACGAGGAGACAGTGGATCCTGAGTGTTTCATGTACTCCTCTGCATGGACCCCACTCATTCCCCCATTAATTCCCACTAACTCTCCTCCCAACTGACCTCCTCACTCCCCTCCCCCATGAACCTCCTCCCTCCCCTCCCCATGAACCTCCTCCCTCCCTC